>NW_007249928.1:393744-459549 GCF_000164805.1 Carlito syrichta | reverse complement strand
ATTCAATATTGTTAAGATTAGTTCTTCTCGATTTGATTTATAGATTCAGCATAATCCCAGCCTAATTCTCTGCAAGTTATTTTATGGATATCAACAAACTCATTTTAAGTTTATTTTTAATTGATAAATAATAACTGTATATTTATGGGGTATAATATGTTTTAATCTATGTATACATTGTAGAAAGAGTCAACCAAGGTAATTAATATATCTACCATCTCACCAACTTATCATTTTTTTGTTTTGAGAGCATTTAAAAATCTATTCTTTTAGCAATTTTGAAATATATAATACTTATTTTTGTCACTATGCAGTGTAATAGATTAGTTAAAAGTATTCCTCCTATCTAATGTATGAAGGGGACCCAAAAAACCCTGGAATTTATTTATATAAAATTGTGTATATATTCTTACATGTTTAAACTTCAGTCACCTTCAAAGTACTTTCCATTTGATGCAATACACCTATCGAGATGCTTTTTCTACCGCTCAGAACAGTTTTTGAACTCGTCAATTTTGATGTCTTTTAGTGCTTCTGCTGTTTTTGTTTCAACTGTTCTACATTTGCAAAATTTTTCCCTTTGAGGACTTTTTTTCATCTGGGGAAGCAAACAAACAAACAAAAGATCACTTGGGGCAAAGTCAGGTAAACAGGGAGGGTGGGACATGAAAGTCATGTCATTTGGGGTCAAAAACTGCTAGACATTCAGTGTTGTGGAAGCAGGTTGTTCATGTCAATCACATATCATAAAATAGGCACACATGTTGAAAGAGTCTCCAAATAGAAAAAGTCACTGAAGCAAAACACAGCCTCTCACAATAATACTAGCTGGTACACTGATGCCGAGGGGTTCCTCGAACACTTACTTAGTGGGGTAGGTCTGTACTACAAAGGGCCTTCCCTCCAAGAGATAATTATCATTTTTTTGGGGGGGTTCCTCTCATATAAAGAAAATGTGGTCTATATACACAATAGAATACGATTTAGTTTTTAAAAAGAAGGAACTTCCATCATTTGAGACAACATGGATAGAACTGGAGGAATTATGCTAAATGAAATAAGCCAGGCACAGAAAGACAATTACCTTATGATTTCACTTATATGTAGAATCTAAAATGATCAGTCTAATAGAAACAGAGAGTAGAAAGATGGTTACCAAATGCTGGAGTGGGGGAACGGGCAGAGAGATGTGGAAAGGGGAGACTTTCATCAACAAACTGATTTTGACATTTATAAGGAAAACAAAAGACCCAGATTAGCCAGTATAATACTGATGATAGATAGTATTCAGAGAAAATATCTGCAAAACACATATCTAATAAAGGACTTGTTTCCAAACTAGTCAAACAACTCTTAAAATTAAACAATGAGAAAATAAATGACACAATTAAAAAATAGACTAAAGATCTGAATAGATGCCTCACCAAAGAAAATATTCAAAGGCAAATAAACATATGAAATGACAGTCAACATCATATGTCATTAGGTAATTGCAAATTAAAACAAAAAAGAGAAACCATTGCACATCAACCACAGGTCCTTGAATAATGTAGTTTCATTCACCATTTTGTTATAACAACTCATTCCCAGGCAGGGCCTCTGTCAGTGTGGTGACATGTTCTCCCCATGTCTGTATGGATTTTTCTTTTTTAAAAAATTTAATTTTTTTAATATTACAATTCAGGGTTAGGTATATAAATGTTCATTATGCAGGTACCCTTGTTGATGAGGTGTGCCCCCGCTTCCCCAGGCAGATTCCCACTACTGCCAATCCATTTGCCCACTCCCCCTTGGCAGTTTCCTGCTATTGCCAATCCTTTTCTTATAGTATGATGATTATAGTATTATGATAATTATTCAAGGTCCACTTATGAGTGAGAAGATGTGATAATCAGTTTTTTGTTTCTGTGAAAGGTCACTCGTATTATTGACTCTAAGTCCATCCAGGTTGCTGTGAAGTTCTTGATTTTGTTCTTCTTTATGGCTGTGTAATATTCCATAATCAAAGTTCCCCCAAACCCACAAAGACATAGATACTAAACAGCAATGCTAAGCAACTCCTGGGTCAACATGGAAATCAAAACAGACATTAAAAGATACCTGGAAACAAATGAAAATGAAGAAACATCTTTCAAAACCTCTGGGATGCCATGGAAACAGTACTAAAAGGGGAATTCATATCTCTACAAACACACATGAAAAAAAATGGAAAGATCACAAGTTAACAACCTAACAAATTACCTAAAGGAGCTGGAAAAGCAAGACCACCAAAACCCTGACTTCAGCAGAAGAATCCAGATTACCAAAATATATGAATTTTCTATGGGTACTTTGGTCTCCTCCCATATCCCAGAGATGTGTACGTTAGGCTGATTGACATGCCTAAATTGTCCCAGTCTGAGTGAGTGTGAGTGTGTATCAGTACCCTGTGATGCAATAGCTTCCTGTCCAGGGTTGGTTTCTGCCTCGCACTCTGAGCTTCTGAGATAGAGTCTAGCCGCATGCACCCCAAAACTGGAATAAGCAGGTTGAAAAATCAATGAAGGGATACTAATTACTGTGAACTAAAAATTAATAAAGTATAATATAATCATACAAATATGTGGCAATAAAATATATGGTATGTAAGTTCTCAGTAAGTCTACCATATTTGTTATTGTTTGGTTTTGACCTGCATAGTGATAGGAGGTGCTCCTTAAAATTTTCTCTTTGTAAACATCTATTTCTTTATTTAACTCACAACCACTATGACTTATTCACCAAAAATTGGATAAATAATTATCTTACTTGTTTTTATTAATTTTTCCTAAATGAAAGTATGGATCACATTTATTTTAATGATTAATATTAGAAGTGTTTTGGATCTTTATTTAGAAGTTTGGTGATTTTTTTGTGACTGGAAATAGGCCCTAGGAGCCTAACTCTTGTTTATATGAATTAGGCTAAGATACAATTTGTTTCATTATATATTGTTTAGCTTAAATAGATAGTTTCCAAGAACCTATCAACAACATTAAGTGAGAACTTACTGTATTAGAATGACAAATATAAAAAAATGACAATGTCAAATGCTGACAAGAATGCAGAGCAATAGGAACTTTTATTGATTGCTCTTAGGAATGAAATGGTATAGCCGCTTTGGAAAAAAGTTTGGCAGCTTCAAACAAATCCAAAAATACACTTACCATATGATTCAGCAATTGCACACCTATGTATTTACCCTATTCAGTTAAAAACTATGTCCACACAAAAACCCTTGCACAAATATTTATAGCAGCTTTATTCATCATTGGCAAAAACTAAAACCTATCTATGTCCTTCAGTAGGTTAATGGATAAACAGTGGTACATATAGACAATGGAGCAGTATTCAGTGCTAAAAAATATGGTCTTTTAAATCACAGAATTACATGATTGAATCTTGCATGAATATTGCTGAGTGTAAGAAGCAATTCTGAAAAGGCCACATACCTGTATGATTCCAACTATATTACATTCTGGAAAAGGCAATGCTGTAAGTATAGTAAAAATATCAATGATTTCCTGGGAATCCAGGGGGTAAGAAATGGTTGAATAGGTGAAGCACACAGAGAAAGGTTTAGGGAGATGAACCTATTGTGTGTGATCCTCTAATGCTTGATTTGTGCATTTGCCAAAACCCATAGAATTGTGCAACACAAAGAGTGAGCCTAAATTAAATAAAAACTGTGAGCTTAGTTATTGATAATGTATAGTAAAGTATCAGTTCATTAATTGTAACAAATGTACTGCACTGATGCAGGAGGTTCTTAATAGTGGAAATTGTAACCAGTGATACATGGAAAATCTGTACTATCTGCCCATTTATTCTGGAACAAATACATTTTTAAAAACTCAACAGGTATTTCATAGAAAATACACACGATTTCTAAGGTTGCAAATTTTGTAGTTCTTCTCTACATGATGGATAAAGAGCATTTTTTCATGAGACTATTATGTCCACAAAATCATAACATAACTTCAGATGGAAGCATTGAAATGTGAGGGAAAATTATTTTTGTGAGATAGTTAACAACTTAGAGGAAATGTTCAAGGTTTCATATATTTTGGAGACCAGAAAAAGATAGCATGATTATCTTATTTTTTGTCTATTTCAGAGTTCTGTGTGTTTGATTTTTCTGAAAGTGATATGTGATATACATATACACGACAGTTGACCAGAAAAATTGTCAGTTTTGCTTCCACTGACATTGCACTTAGCTATTTCTATCAATTTCCCTCTCTGGCTTCAAGTTTCTGCTATAAAATGAGGCACTTTGTCTATATACCTTTAGGAGCACCTCTAATCATAATATAATAATATTTATGTGTTATAAAATTGATAGATAACTCAATACTTTACTTTCTGAAAATGAACATAACCTTCTGTTAGCCTAGGAAAGCATGTAGAAAATTTCATTATTGTGGTTGAGGCTACTACTCAAGATTCCCTGGTAACAAGAATACACCAAATTAACTTGTTTATATAAAAATGGTAATGAGAACTTGATTAAATGCAAT
The DNA here is from genome assembly GCF_000164805.1 of Carlito syrichta. Lineage (NCBI taxonomy): Eukaryota > Metazoa > Chordata > Mammalia > Primates > Tarsiidae > Carlito > Carlito syrichta. The sequence continues at coordinate 455,011 of NW_007249928.1, read as the reverse complement.
ATGATATTAACTTTTATTTTAAACTTGATTAAGATTTAGGAGAAATAAAATGACAGGAAAAACTTGAGAGTTTTATTTAATTTTACGAAAGTAAAAATATTAGCCGGGCTCGGTGGCTCAGCCTGTAATCCTATGCCTTTGGGAGGCTGAGGTGAGTGGATTGCCTGAGCCCGCGGGTTCGAGACCCGCCTGGCAGCAAGACCTCATCTCTACAATAAATAAAAAAATCAGCCGGGTGTGGTAGCGCATGCCTGTAATTCCGGCTACTTCGAAGGCTGAGGCGCAAGGATCGCCGGAGTCCAGCAGGTCGAGGCTGTGGTGGCCGGGAGTGGCCACTGCACTCCAGTCTGGGCGACAGAGTGAGACTCCAACTCAAAAAAAAAAAAAGGTAGTAAAAATATTGTATTCATATTTTCAAACCCAAAAATCCTGTTATCTCCATTTCTATCTATAAGTTGGGCAGTGTGAAAATGACTTTCCAGTGATCATGAAATTCAGGAAAATTTTTGAACCTTAAAGAAAGATTTAGTTATGTTCACTTGACTAATATGGCAGAAAGACATATTAAGCAGGTTTTCAGCATCTAAAATTAAAGGAATAAATTTTATATTTAAAACACTATTTCCTACAACTTAAAGTTACCTGGATATTTTTTGTTTTAAAATTTATCCTACCATGTGAATGGCTTTGATGATCCTTAAAGAGGTCTTTTTGACGTGAATTTTCTTTGAGCCTTTTTAAATGCAGTTTAAAGTTTAAAACACTTTAGAAAATCTTAGGCACATAACTTCTGAATCATGTGCCAGTACATGTGTCCAAGTGCAAAAAGGTGCATATTTGGACTTACTTATTTTAATGACGTATATATTGTATGTACTAGTACCATGTCTAAGAGCTGGTTGTGCACATTTCAAGGTGCATAACCTAAGCTCAGCCTTTTAAGATAAGTTCATAAATGGGCATACCAGAAATGTCAAGGATACTTTACACTAATTTCATGTTCTGAAATTGATTTGTATAACTAGTTTTGGTACCTGTATTCTTGAAAGCAAAAAAACCAGATTCACCATCTAAAGCATTTCAGCCACCTTTAACATATCACTGCTGACATTCATTGTGATCATGTGGGGAACCTTTTCTGATAGACTAAGGAGTTTTGTAATTCAGTAACCTTGTGTTATAATTCTGCTCTGATTAACAGAAATTGCTAAACACTATCCAATTCTGCTGATGTTATTATGTTGGAGAATGGTCATATCTTGGGACAGATCTGAGACCAGTTTGAGCTAGTTACTTTAGTTAGTGGAGCATGGTATTAATTGTTCATGAAGTTAAAGTTGTAGGTTCCTTTTAACCAACACCTCTTAGCTGTCATGTGAAGGTAAAAAAATCTGTTGCAGAGACAACCACCTTCTGCATCAGTCTTCTTTTAAATTTGGGGAAAACTAAATGAATACAATATGAATATCTTCCTGAAAACCCATCATTGCTATTCGAATTCCAGCACATTTTTATGTTTGATGAGTTAGGAAAAACAGTTACAGATGTGATGCTTATCAAAGAACAATAAACAACTAGGATCACATCCCTGTCAGTAACCAAGAGTCACCAGGAAACTTAAGCTGTAATAACCCAGTTGTAGGACAATGAATAGGGTGAGGTGAGTTAAATGCATAGGGCACAAATTTTAAGAAGATATTCATTCGTAGAGCTGTAGCTCCTTAAATGAGCATCTTCTTAAATTTTATCTCTTAGGTTCTTCACTCACCTCACCCCAGCTCTGTCCAATAACCACGTATCTATAAAACTGATAATATAGATCTGAATTTAAAGCAAACTAAACAGAGAATCTGGTTCATTTATAGAACACCAAATGTTAATATTTCATTTTTTGAAATACTGTATTAATTTACTGTTCTATAAAGACTTAAAACAAAAATTTTAAAAAGAAAATACAATAAGGGAAAATATCCCATTTGGACCAGTTCTGACTATACATGTTTGTTAAAACTATTGAAAGTGAACAATACTAGAACATGAAAATATTACTTAAGGCAGAAGAAATCTAAATCATAGTCTCATTTTGGTTTGAATTTCTAATTTTCATTTGATTGTCTGTTGTATACATGGAAACAAATATGCAGCTGTATAATTGAATTTGACTGTTATCAGATGATTCCCCTGTTATAAAACTCTCACCATTCTGTACCCTAGAATCCAGGAGTTGAGTGCTGGGGGCTACCCTTTATTTGGAAAATAAAGGTTAATATAATATAACATAACATAATATAATATAAATGTATTCTGTGACTGTATGACCTTGGGAAATTTATTTCACCCTTGTAAATCTTTTTTTCCTCATCTGAAATATGACTAACAGCTACACCATAGGTGTATTGGATTGAGGAGAGAACAAATGTACAGCAACTAGCACAATGTCTAAAAAATGGCAATTCCTCAAAATATTGTAACTATTATAATAAATAATGTCAATCATTTTTGAGATGTAAAATATTGCAATTATTATAATAAAGTATGCTAATCATTTGTGAGTTGTGGTATTAGGGGAAGTCACTAAGAGATAAGATCCCTTATCTCTTAAAAAGATAGATATTTTTTTACTTTAGGAAAGGACTACAAGGGAATAGGACAGTGGAAGACAGATAGTATTTTTTCACATGTATCCAAGTCTACTTCTATATGATTTTCAAAAGCCTTTGTCCAAATTGATTTATTTTTCTTAAGGATGACTTTCAGCACTTACCTTTCAGTAGGTCCTTTGGAAAGGGAATTATATAGCAAATGCAGTTTCCAGGGAGAGATCTGTTTTTCATCTCTCACAGTGCTCTATTATAGAGACTTCTGTGCTTTAAAAAAAATCACAAACACTTATAATAGTTTTCTCTGAAATAAACATGATTCATTAACTTTGGTATCAAGCAGCAAATAGAATACATTTCACAATTTCTATTGTCAGATTAAGAGTGGTCATCATTGATTTGTGTTATGCATTTTCCTTGCATATCACATATTTTAGCTATAAAGACTTCTGCATAGAATTTGGAGTTTGATGATACTATTGATTTCATACCACTGACTAGTTACTGCTCTAATTTTGGTTACCTCTGTGACTTTGTAGAACTTACAGCCTTTTATGCTCTCTCTGACTGGAATGCAATATGTTTTTGCAATGATGGCAAATTGCAGTGGTGTATGTTATTGATTTTAGTTAATGAAAAACTTGTTACTTTATTTTCTTTTAGTGGATTATTGCCAGAATTTTATAACTGTAGTCCTATGTTTCTTTATGAGATTCCCAGTACTTTGAGGGATTGGGGAAGCATATAATATTACAGTGAAACTATTGAAGCAAATTTATCAACACTTGTCCCAAGGACTATGCTTATAAACTAAACAGGTTTGACAATAACAATGAGAAAGCAGACTTCATTTGATGAATAAGCAATTCCCTTACAGATGTTGTGTTATCATTCGTGTGATTTTGCAATTTCCAGGTATGTGATAAACAATTAAGTAGTATTTTCTTAATTACATCACAGTATCAACCTTGTTTACCCTACTTAAATGGAGGAAGAGAAAAAAATTATGTGACTTTCCCTAGATGGTACTTCCAGTTTAACGTTTCTGAGAATGTGATTTATGATCACTTACATTAGTAAAGTGAAGGACAGTAAGTTTTTCTAGTTGATAGTTCTGTCCAGTGCCAGTTCTAAGGACAGTTGTCAAATCATCAAGGTTTATCTTTGATTTTCTTTCATTAACCCTTCACTTCTTTTCACTTTTTATATGCCCAATATCAAGAATCTGTTCCTCAACTGTCCAAAGGTCTTCTTTTTCATGCGTTGCTCTATGTTTTGGATGGATTCTTCAATTTATCTGCTCTGCACTGCCCCCATCTTAAGCTTTCATCATAAAACATTATTTCCTGGTGTGCTGTTTTCCCTCAGGCGACAAAGAGAGTTTGTTATGTAGTTATGTACTGATAAAGCAGGAGCTGTCATCTGAGATGAGATAAAATCATGTATCGTAATTCCTTTAAAATTTTACTCTAGATCAGTATTGTTGGCCCAGCAGCAAATGTTATATTAGCAATTATTTAAGAAAGTGTTAGAATATGGATTTACTATCCCACAATTATTCTTTCTCTGGGAGAGGAGCAAGAGGTTTATCATGTATATTAGGACAGGTGGCAACAGAGTAGTAAGAGTATAAAAAATATTTATCCCAATATTGTTCTTCCCAACATCCACCATAAACATTATAAAATCATTTGCTTTCAGAGTCAATGTTGGTCCAATGATTTGCCACAAAATAGGATTAACAATGCTTGGAACTGCTAATGCATACAAGATTCTTTTTGAGAAATAAAAATGTCCTAAAATTAGATTGTGGTGGGGTGATGGTTGCAACAATCCTGTTAATATACTAAAAAATAATTTGGTTTAATTCATATACTATGGATTAATTGGATAGTGTGATCAATAATAATGAAGTTGTTTTAAGAGAATGTATTGTGTCTAGATAGTGGAGATGGTAATGATTGCTTTAAAAGGCTGTAGATTCATAGTGTAAGTTCTACTTTAGATTTTAGAGTCACACTGACTTTAGAATCTTAGATTCATCACTTATTCACTAGCTGTATGATCTTAGGCATGTTACTCAAGTTCTCTGAACCTTACTTTCTTTATTTTTAAAATTAAGCTTATGTTTTCCCATGGTCTTTTTGATGACTGCATGGAGGAAATGAATTTAAAGTGCTTAGAAGGCTGCCTGGTGCCATTATAATTATATTGATGTATTCTTTTTCTAATGTGCCTCTACTCATTTTTGAAGGTAATTTAATTTAGTTATTGCCATTCTCATTGTACAAGTAGAGAAATAGCAAGTGAATTGTAGAGCTGGATAAATTGTACAAAAGTTTTTCACTTTTTTTGTTGATCTGTATAATAATAATAATCACCTAGCAGAGGTGGAATAAGGATTAAGATAAATTTCACCAGAAAAGGGACTTATATTGTGCTTACCATATAGGTGATAATCAGCAAATGTCAATTCCATTCTTTATTTATCCCTGATTAATTTTGAATCATATTTACCATATAATATTGCTTTCAAGGCAATAAAGTTCTATTTTGAAGTATTGAAAATCAGACACTTCTGTACATTTATTTGTTCATTCATGTGATAAGTATTTATTCAATGCCTAGTATGCATCAGAAACTATGTTAAATGCTGAAGATAACAGTGGTGAATAAGACAGACATAACCACCTTCATTCAAAGTTTCCATCTAACAGCTTGAGAACAATTCTTAAGAATAATAGTAATTACTGCTGCAAAGAAAAAACAGAAAATGGTCTGGAAGCCTAGCAGAGGAGTCCTCAAGACACATGTAGGAAAAGGGGTGGGAAGATCTGGAAAGGTTTCCTAAAGGAAAAAAAAATGTATCCAAGCTAAACCCTGTGTCTTAAACAAAGGAAAAATGGTGTTTTGTTTACCAATGCTATCCTTTGGTACAGTGCCAGTGTCTTCTCAGCATTTGAATGTAATCCTTATTTCTGATTATTTTTTTCAGCAGTGTACCATGTGGATGTGCTATGAGGACCAGTCATTACTGACCAAATTTTCCTTGGACTGATTGACAGAGAAAGAAGCATAAAATGTTTGGATAATAATAATGATGAAATTGCCTTTGGAGTTAGAGATTCAGTAAAATGAATTCTCCCATTTGTGTACCTAGACAGTGCACAATCAATGTAACTTTACCAAGAGCCTAATCAATATCTTCTTTTCATTTTTTATATTGAGCTCTGCAGAAACAAACCTGAAAAAGGAAAAATGTTTGAAAATTATTTTACCAGATCTAGTCGTAACAGACAGTCCAGGGAGAATTCATTTATCTGTGGCCTGACTCTGCCATGTATATCTTGGGGGTTAAATGGACAAGCCAATAGCCACATCTTCTATCAGGATAATGTATTTAAAATAATCTATAATTAAGCTTATGCAAACATGAGAAAAATGGATGCAGCTGAAATGTAGTCAGAACAATGGAACAGAGCCCTGTTTATGAGTCTATTCAGGTTTATCTGGTGTTTCCATGCTGTCTTAGGATTTGTTGAAAGATTCCATTATATAATGTAGGTAGATGTACTTTGAAAATTATAGACAGGCAAGGTGATTTTTTTGTATATTATGCCACAATGACTAACAGATCGTTAGAAAAAAACAGATTTCAAATATTTATTTTTGCTATAGCTTCTTTCTGAGTTCCTGCCTCCCTGGCATACAGCTAACTTCCTTATTTTTGTGTGTGTGTGGGAGACAGGGGATATAAAAAATAAACCACAAAAACAAACAAAAAACCCAAGTGCTGTGACCTTTACTGAGTGGGCAGCATGGTACATTTGTCTTTACTATTTCTATAACTGAAATTAATCAAATTCCAGAGTGGTATCAGATTCCAGAGTGGTATCAGATGCCAGAATGGTACCTGTCTTTTGTGGCTTGAGCTGTATCACCTGATAAGTTCAATTTGAAATGTAATTAGAATCAATGCAATTTTGGAATCCAAATTTCTATACCTCACCCAGATTAAAATAAGAGTAATTTGGCATGTTAAAAAAAATATATCTCTTTTACTACCATCTAAGAATGTCAAACATGAGAATAATTTTTAGTCTTTCCAACAAGAATTCTATTTTGGAATTGGTTCATGAAATAAAAATGAATATAGGTTATAGGTAACTTTGGCCTTTGGGGTTTGAAATTTTTAAAAATGGTATTATTGGTTATAAAATCTGAACTCTTGTTCACCTAAAGTTATACAGATTAGAAGGTCTGCTATAATTGGACTTACCTTGAACTAATTTAGACACTTGCCAGGGCATCCAATGAGTAATTCTAAAATGTGACTTGATAGTAGGTCTCAGCTCTCTATCATTTTGGTATTGACCATAATTCCTAGAGATCAAGTCTATCTGCTTTGGAGATGACACCTGCCATTGTTTATTTCTCTGTTGATTACATTTTCCTGTGTTTGTGTGTGTCTGTGTATGTTTCTACCTCTGCTCGCTTTCCAAAACATGTCTCCAATTTTGTATTTTTATGTGTTTTTTCTTTTATTTTATAACTTTCTTTTGTCACTTTTCTTTTGAACTTTGCACTTGTGTTTGGATGATGGCTGTAACATATCCAAGGCCATTAAGCTGTTTACAGTGCATTGGAATTAGCTTTCTGAATGTAAATTATATCACATAGATCAAGAAATAAATGAAAAAAATTATCTCTGCAAGGGAAAAAGAATTACAGAATGTTGACAAAATGTAACTAATTTTGCATATACTTGCAATGATTGCTTTTTGAAATTCAAAATACTCTGTGCTATTAAATTTGTGTATGTTAAAGTAAAGCTATTTTCCTGAGAAGCGACGCTTCACATTCAATTATATCAAAATTTCTCATCTATGACTCTTGATTTCAGACTTCATCTTTTGTGCATCTGTTGAATTTGAAACAATGTGCAATGGAAATATTGTTTTTGATTTTTAGTAATTAAAGTAGAGAAGGGTAGCTATAAGCAAACAATACCCAATTATAAATGTTTTAGGCTTTTCGACAATGTTGATGTTAGAAACAGAAGTTTGTTGAGATAAGTTGACTGTTTTTCTTTTTTCTTTTTGTTGTTCTTGTGGTTTTTAAAATTTCACCTGTTACTACTGTTACTACTTGCCTGAATTAGTTTCAATGTGGGAGCATAAAGTAGAGAAATTTGCTGTGCTTTAGCATTCCCTTTTAGTGCTATTTATTTCAAGAGGTTTGGGAAAGGAAAATAGGAATTTAAAAGTTAAAATAAATGCAATAGCGGATATAGCTGTAGTCTGTTTTGTTCACCAGTAGGCACTACCACATCACTCAGAGAATATCAAAAACAAATGCAGGATTCAGTTAATTTAATGTGTGTATTTCAGAACATCAACAAACAAATAATTCCTACAATATGAAGGGGATCCTCTCAAAATCGGAAAAAAGATTCTATATTTATTCTTGCATGTTTAGATATCAGTCACCTTCAAAGTACTCTCCATTTAATGCAATACACCTGGTGAGACACTTTTTCCACTGTTCTAAACAATTTCTGGACTTGTCAATTTTGTTGCCTTTTAGTGCTTCTGCTGTTTTTGGTTCCACCTCGTGCAAGTCAGCAAAATGTTTCCCTTTGAGGACTTTTTTCATTCAAGGAAATAAATAAATAAAAAGTTGCTGGGGTGGGTTCAGTGAATAAGGAGGGTGGGGCACGGAGTTTATGCTGCTTTTCGTCATGAACTGCTGAACACTCAGCATGATGTAGGCAGGTTCATTGCCATGGTAAAAGAACTATTCACTTTTTGCCACAACTCAGGATGATTCTTCTGCAAATCTTTACGCAACCTTATCAAAACTTCCAGATAAAAATTTTGGTTGACTGTCTGATCTGGAGAAACAAATTTTGAGTGTATTACAAGGGCCTGTCCTCCAAAAGATAATTTCAGTATTTTTTGCGTCCCCTTTTGTATGTAAACAGTCCTAAGGCCTAAAGGAAGAAGAAAAATGTCTTAAGAAAACATTCCTCCTCCTTCTCCTGCTCCTCTTTTTTTCTCTCTCCCTCCCTGTTTCCCTCTTCCCATCTCTCTCTCTCTCTGACATGCATACACACAATTAAATTTCACTTAATTTATCTAACCTGTATCGAAAAAATAATGCACCATGATCCAGTGAAATTTATTTTAGAAAAGCAAGGATTTATTAACCTATTTTATGATATTATTAGGAAAAAAGAAGTAAACTAGATGACTATTTCAATAAATATTAAAATGTAACACTTTTATATGAAAGTCAATGAAATATAAACAAAAATAATTTTCTGTAAAATTAAAACTGTATATGTCCAACAATAACAAAAATATATGTCTTCAAGGTAAATCTCTGAAGTAATGCTTCTCTGAGTATTTTCTATAAGATTGCTTGCCCCTTAAGAAGCTCAGTGAAAATGTACTCCCTTTGGAGATATACAAGAAGGGACCCAAAACCAAAAAAATCACCAGAATTATCTTTTGGAGGAAGAGCCCTTTCTTATAGCATATTCAGAAGTTGTTTCTCCAGGTCAAAGTCAAGCAAAGTTTTCATCTGGAAGTTTTGAGGAGGTTGTGCCACGATTTGCTGAAGAAATGTCCTGAGTTGTGGCAAACAAGTGACTGGTTCTCCCACCATGAAAACACACCTGCCCACACCACACTGAGTGTTCAGTAGTTTTTGACTAAAAATGTCATGACCCCTGTGCCCCACCCTGCCTAATCATCTGACCTCACCTGAGCAACATTTTGCTTTCCCTATGAAAAAATCCTCAAAGGAAAACGTTTTGCTGATGTGGAAGAGGTGAATCAAAAAACTGCAGAAGCACTAAAAGACATAAAAAATGAAAAGGTCAAAATCTGTTTAGAGCAGTAGAAAAAAGGCGTCTTAATAGGTGTATTGCATCAAACGGAGAGTACTTTGAAGGTGACTGAAGTTGAAACATGTAAGAATAAATACACAACTTTTTATAAATAAATACTATTTTTGGGAGATTCCCCTTTATACAAAGAATAATATCATAACTTCACTGAGAAGTCCAACATTTAAATAGTTAACTTATTTATTCTGTTTTCCTTTTTTGTTGTTGTTGATCTCACTCTGTCACCCAGGCTGGAGTGTTCATGCTCACTGTAGCCTCGACCTCCTGGGCTCAGGTGGTCCTTCCACCTCAGCTTCCCAAGTAGCTGGGATTACAGGCATGTGCCACCTCACCTGGCTAATTTTTTATTTTTACTTTTTTGTAGAGACAAGGTCTTGCTATATTGCCTAGTCTGACCTTGAACTCCTCAGCTCAAACAATCCTCATGCAATGGCCTCCAAAGATACTGGGATTACAGGAGTGAACCTCCCTGCTGGCCCCAAATGTTTTCAACTACGAAAATGTTTCTTTTTTAAGGACAAAATTATGAACTTCACAGAAACTTGGATGGATATAGAGTCTGTAATACTGAGTGATCTATCTCAGAAACAAAGAGCTGAATATCACATGTTTTCACTCATAAGCAAACCTTGAACAATTATTGCAATACTATAAGAAAAGGATTGGCAGTAGTGGGAAATTGCCAGGATGGGGGTAGGGGCAGTGTGACTGGCAGTAATGGGAATCTGCTGGGGGAGAGGGGCACACCTCATTAACAAGGGTACCTGCAATACGAACATTTGTATACCCAACCCTGAATTGTACCCCACATCTTTAAAATAAAAAAAAATTTAAAAAACCATTTTTCTTCTTTGAAGACATATTGATGTCTAGTTCTATCATGTTTCTAAGAACATACTGGAAAAATGCTGCTCTCGAAGTATTTCTATTAATGTCAAGATGGTACAGAAAGTAAGCAATAAATGGTATCAGAAATAGCCAGTTAGCCATTCTGAGAGCACTCTTTACCACAAAATAAATACTAGATAGATTAAATATGAAAAATGAAATATCTTAGGTAAACACTTAGATGACCATTTAAATAATTTTGTGGTGAGAAGAAAGTGTGCAAATTTTATTCACAAACCAGAAACTAAAGGAGAAAATTGAAAGAATTATCTACATTCAAAAAGAACACAATGAAGAAACAAGAACAACAATACATGTCTTTCTTATCTCAAAAGCCACCAAAAATGAAGCCGGGCTCGGTGGCTCAGCCTGTAATCTCGTGCCTTTGGGAGGCTGAGGTGAATGAATTGCCTGAGCCTGCAGGTTCGAGACCCACCTGGGCAGCAAGACCTCATCTCTACAATAAATCAAAAAATCAGCCGGGCGTGGTAGCACATGCCTGTATTTCCGGTTACTCGGAAGGCTGAGGCAGAAGGATTGCTGGAGCCCAGCAGGCAAGGCTGTGGTGGCTGGAAGAGTCCAACTCAAAAAAAAAAAAGTTGGAGAATATTTGCTAAATGTATGGCAGACAAATAATATCCTTAATATTATAAAGTACTGCAAATTAATATGAAAAAGTCAATCATCCCCAAAAACAAAGGGTGGAAAATAATCATCTAACCAAAGAAGAAATTCAAAGGGCCAATAAAATGGAAAAAAAGATGTTTACTGTTTCTATTATATTAATACACATTAAAAGAAAAAGATGAAATTTTTCATCCATTTTATCAAAAAATGTAATTTGTCACTAAAAATGCTGGTAAGCTATGTAGAAAATGAAACTGATGGAACTTTGATAAGAATATAAATAGATAAAACCATTCTGGTGGCTAGTAAAGCAACTGATATGAAAATTAAAATCGTGCTTATACATATTTTTTTCCCAGAAAGACCAATTCCCATATTTCTCATAAGATTTTTCTCTAATTACTTTGAATATTATTTTATTATTTTTCTCACCTACTTTTATTTCTAATCTTCTACTCATCCAAACTATTCTGTGCTAGATGCCTGAATAATCTTTGTAAATAGTAAGCCCTTTAATGCATTCCACTTGCACCTTAGAATAAAATTCAAACTACTTACCACAGTGTTCAAGCCCTTGGATAATCTATCTTCTGCCTATAATCCCAACTTCAACTTAGTTTAGACTACTCTATGTAGTCCAACCAGACTGTACTACATGCAGTTCCTTGAGCTCACCAAGTGCTTATTCTTACACAGGTTTCTTGCATGACTGACTTCTTTTCATTCTTCAGATCTGACCCTGACAATCACATCCACAGACTATCACACCACCTTGTTTGTTTACTTAAATATATTACTACAATTTATGTTATTTATTCTCGTTATCTGCTTTCTTCATAGTGAGCAATTGCAAACTTAATGAGGGCAGAGATAATGCCTGTCTTATTTGTTATTTTATTTCAAGAAAGAGAGAAAAGATGAGATAAAATTTAGGGGCGTCTGGAAATTCATCCAGAAATCCAAAAATCTGTCTAATAGTTTAAGGAGGTGAGAACAGAGAATAATAGAGTAAAATAAATAATCCTATTGATAATATGATAAAATTTCTTGTTACTAAAAATATACACACAGATTAAAAAGTCTCTTCTAAAAGAAAAAAATTTTTTAATCAATATTTTTTATTATGGTTTTGTGGGGTACAGTTAAGGGTTAGGTGTACAATTACGTTTCATTCAGGCACCCTGTTGATAAGAGGTGTTTCCCCATCCCCAGACAGATATTTGCTACTGCTAATCCCATCCCCCCCCCATAGTTTCCCAGTACCGTCAGTCATTTTCTTATAGTATTACATTGGATGATCAATGTCTATTATATGAGTGAGAACATGTGATACTCGGATCTTTATTTCTGTGAGAGGTCACTCAGTATTATAGACTCTAGTTCCATCCAGGTTGCTGCGAATTTCATGATTTTGTTCTTTTTTATGGCTGCGTAGTATTCCATCGTGTATATGTACCACATTTTTTTAATCCAGTCCTCTTTTGATGGGCAACATGATTGTTTCCAGGTTCTTGCTATTGTGAACAACGCTGCGATAAACATACGTGTGCAGGTATCTTTTTTTTTTTTTTTTTAAGAGTGATTTGAGTTCTTCAAGGTATATTCCCCGTAGGGGGATTGCGGGGTCATATGGGAGGTTGATATTTAGAGCTTTTAGGAATTGCCACACTGCTTTCCACAGAGGTTGCACTAGATTACACTTCCACAAACAGTGTAGAAGTGTTCCCTTTTCACCACACCCTCTCCAGCAGCTGTTATTTTTTGAGTTGTTGATTATTGCCATTCTGACTGGAGTTAGGTGGTATCTCAGTGTGGTTTTGATTTACATCTCCCTGATGATTAGTGAGGTTGAACATTTCTTCATGTGTTTGTTGGCTGCTCGGATGCCCTCTTTTGTGAAGTGTCTGTTCGTATTTTTTGCCCTTTTTATAATGGGGTTGTTTGTTTCTTCTTTTCAGCACGTTTTAGTTCCATGTAGATCCCAGATGTTAAGCCTTTGTCAGACCTGGTGTTGGTAAATATTTTTTCCCAGTCTGTAGGCTGTCTCCCTGCTCTTTTGATGGTTTCTTTGGCCTTGCAGAAGCTTGTCAGTTTAATAAGGTCCCACTTGTCTATCTTCTCTCTTATGACCTGTGGGTTTCGGGTTTTGTTCAGGAATTGGATGCCAGTTTTGATTTCCATGAGAGTATTTCCTTCATTTTCTAAGGTTCTTATGGTTTGAGGTTTTACATTTAGGCCTCTGATCCATTTGGAGTTAACCTTTGTGCATGGGGATAGATAGGGGTCCTGCTTCAATCTTCTGCATGTGGTCAGCCAGTTTTCCCAGCACCATTTACTGAATAGGTTCTCCTTTCCCCAGTGGTAGGTGGTGGAGGCCTTGTCGAAGATGAGTTCGTTGAGAAATTGAGGTTTTGCTTCTGGAATCTCAATTCTATTCCATTGATCTATATGCCTGTTCCTATACAAATACCAAGCTGTTTTGATGATTGTAGCTTTACGGTAAAGTTTGAAGTCTGGTAATGTGATACCACCTGCTTTGTTTTTTTTTGCTGAGGATTGTTCTGGCTATTCTTGGACGTTTATGTTTCCATATGAATTCCTGTGTTGTTTTTTCTAGGTCTGAGAAGAATGTTGCTTGTAATTTGATGGTTATTGCTTTGAATTTGTAGATTGCCTTAGGTAAGATGGACATCTTCACAATGTTGATTCTTCCAATCCATGAGCATGGGATATTTTTCCACTCCTTTGTGTCATCTTTGATTTGTTTGAGAAGTGTTTTGTAATTTTCATTGTAAAGGTCTTTTATATCTCTGGTAAGGAAGATGCCAAGGTATTTCATTTTTTTGTGACTTTTGTGAATGAAATTGTGTTTTTTATTTGGGTTTCTGTTTGTTTATTATTGGTGTAGAGAAATGCGATTGTCTTTTGTACATTTATTTTGTGTCCTGAGACTTTGCCAAAGGCCTTTATCGGTGTAAGGAGGTTTTTGACAGATTCTCTTGGGTTTTTAAGGTACACAACCATATCATCTGCAAAGAGAGATAACTTGACTTCCTCTTTTCCTATTTGAATACCCATGATTGCCTCCTCTTCTCTGATTGCTCGAGCCAGGACTCCCAATTCTATGTTGAACAGGAGGGGTAAGAGTGGGCATCCTTGTCTTGTCCCAGTTTTCAGGGGAAATGGTTCCAATTTTTGTCCATTTAGGAGTATGCTAGCTATGGGTTTCTTGTAGATAGCTTTTACTATTTTGAGGTATGTTCCCCATATGCCTAGATGTTCAATGGTTTTTATCAAGAAGGGGTGCTGGATTTTATCAAAAGCTTTTTATGCATCTAATGATATAATCATGTGGTCTTTGTTTTGATATCTGTTGATGTATTTAATTATATTTATGGTTTCACGAATGTTGAACCAGCCTTGCATCCCAGGAATGAAGCCCACTTGGTCATGATGGATGATTTTTGAGATGTATTGCTGAATTCGGTTTGCTAGGATCTTGTTGAGAATTTTAGCATCTATGTTCATCAAAGATATTGGCCTGTAGTTCTCTTTCTTTGTTGGATCTTTACCTGGCTTGGGTATCAATGTGATGTTGGCTTCGTAAAATGATTTGGGGAGAGTTCCATCTTTTTCAATCACCTGGAATACCTTCAGTAGGATTGGTATCAGCTCCTCCTTAAATGTCTTGTAGAATTCTGCTGGAAAGCCATCTGGACCAGGGTTTTTTTTTTTGTAGGAAGTTTTCTTATTACATAGTCGATTTCCTTGATTGTTATTGGTCTATTTAGGGTCTCAATTTCTTCTTGTTCCAACCTAGGTAGGTTGTGTGATGTCAGAAAGTCCTCCATTTCCTTAAGGTTTTCAAGTTTGTTTCCATACAAATGTACGTAGTAGTCTCTAATGATCTTTTGTATTTCTTCAGGGTCAGATGTGACTTCATCTTTTGTGTTTCTGATTTTGCTTATTTGGTTTTTTTCTCATTTTTTCTTGGTCAGTCTAGCTAGGGGACCATTGATCTTGTTTTTCCTTTCGAAGAACCAGATTTTTGTTTCATTGGTTTTTTTGTATTACCTTTTTGTCATCTATGTCCTGGATTTGGTTTTTATTTTGATCTGGATTCTTCTGCTGAAATTAGCGTTTTTGTAGTCTTGCTTTACAAGCTTCTTTAGGTGGCTTGTTAGGTTGTTAATTTGTGTTCCTTCCATTCTCTTCATGTGTTTTTGTAGGGATATAAAGTCCCCTCTTACTACAGCTTTCTAGGTGTCCCAGAGATTTTGGTAAGATGTTTCTTCATTTTCATTTGTTTCCAGGTATCTTTTGATCTCTGTTTTGATTTCATCATTGACCCAGGAGTTGTTTAGCATCATGCTGTTTAGTGTCCATGTCTTTGTGCGTTTTGAGGGACTTTGTTGGTGTCAATGTTTATTTTTATTCCATTGTGGTCTGAGAAGGTGCATGGTAGAATTTTGGTCCTTTTAAATTTGCTTATGCTTGATTTATGGCCGATTACTTGGTTGATCTTAGAATATGTTCCATGTGGTGATGAGTAGAATGTGTATTCTGTGGTCTTTGGATGGAGTGTTCTGTAGGTATCAATTAAGTCCAAAGTCACATTGAGGTTCCGGATCTCCTTGCTGATTTTTTGTCCTGATGATCTGTCTAGGGTTGTGAGTGGGGTATTAAAGTCCCCAGTTATGATGGTTTTAGAGTCAACATCTTTCTTTAGTTTTCTTAGAATTTGCTTTATGAAAGTTGGTGCACCTATGTTGGGTGCATATATGTTTAGGATAGATATTTCTTGTTGATGGTTTGAGCCTTTTATCATTATGTAGTGGCCTTCTGTATCTTTTTTGGTTTTTAATAGCTTGAAGGGTATTTTGTCTGAAATTAAGATCACTACTCCTCCTTTCTTTTGTATTCCATTCACCTGAAAGTTTGTTTCCCATCCTCTTATTTTGAGTCTGTGGGTGTCCTTTCAGGTGAGGTGAGTCTCTTGAAGACAATAGACTGTTGCCTGACGATATTTTATCCATTTTACCATTCTATGTCTTTTCAGTGGTGCATTTAGTCCATTCACATTTAAGCTAATAATTGAAATGTAAGAGTTGATCCCTGTCGTAAAGTTCTTACAGAGTTGTTCCTGTTTGTTTGTTGTCTTTCTTTGGGTTTTGGAGTTGGTTCATGTGTGTTTTTAATTTTTTGCCTGTACTCTTGTGAAGAATGCTGTTGTTCTTTTTACTTTTTCTTCTGTGTTTAGTACTTTCTTAAGTGTTTCTTATACAGGTAGTCTGGCGGCAGCATAGGTTCTTAGAGATTGGATGTCTGGAAAAGATTTCAATACTCCCTCACTAATGAAGCTTAGTTTGGCTGGGTAGGTTATTCTTGGTTGAAATTGTTTCTCTTTTAAACTTTGAAGATAGGGCTCCAGGCTCTCCTGGCCTGAAGTGTTTCTGTGGATAAATCTGCTGCTATTCTAATTGGTTTTCCCTGGTAGGTAGTCTGGCCTTTTTCTCTTGCTGCCTTTAGGATTTTTCCTTTCGTAGCTACTTTGTTTAGGCGAATTATTATGTGTCTTTGAGTTGGTCTTCTCATTTGTTGTCTTGCAGGGGTTCTCTGAATCTCTTGTGTTTGAATTTTTTCATCCTTAATGAGATGAGGGAAGTTTTCTTGAATGATTTCATGAAATGTTTGTTCCAGCGTGGCTTCTGTTTCTCTTTCTGCCTCAGGAAGCCCAATTATTCTTAGGTTTGGTCTCTTGAAGTGATCATTCATCTCTTGCAGGTTTTGTTCTGTCTTTTTGAACTTCTTTTCTATGCTTTTGACAGTTTGGGTTAGCTCTGTGTTTTGGTCTTCGAGCTCTGAGATTCTTTCTTCGGCTTGGCTGATTCTGCTTTCCATGCTTATTAGTCTGTTGTTCATTTCCATCACAGTATTCTTTACTGCTGTCATTTCTGACATCAGCTCCGTCCTATTTTTCTCTTGTCTCTTCTCAACTTTTTAAATTCTCTCCATTAATGTCTTGATGTCTGGGTTTGTTGCATTTAACCAGTCATTCTGGGGACTCTTCATTGTTTGTGTTCCAGAATCTGTTTTCTCAGTGTCTGATTTCCCAGGGGTCTGTGTAAGACCTATATTCTTCTTTTGGTTTTTCTTCATTTGTGCAGTTTTCCCCCACCCTACTTTTTCCTTCCCTCCACGTCACTGTCTTCTTTAATTCTGTTATTCAGGGGTAAAGGGATTGGTTTTACTTCTGTTTGTTCAATCTCCTATTCTTTATTTATGTCCTCTTACTTTGTTCAATTCTGAAGTTGCACTGTAGGTTGGAGGTGGTCCTTTTTGCAGTTTTGAGATTTACTTAAGGGGAGAACTGTGATTCAAAATCTGTCTGCAGGTCCTGGTATTCGCTGATAGGTGTGTGGATATTGTGGAACCCACTTCCCACTGCCCTGGAATCTGTCTGTGCAGTGGGGTCGTAGGTTTACTCCCTGAAATAAAATGTGGTTAGCAGAGGTTAGAGAATGGAGCCGATAGTGGGTTGAAGAGGGGAGTGGAGAGATAGAGGAGTAAGGGGGGAAACAAACGAGTGTGCCAACAAATAGAGAGAGAGAGGCCTATTCTGCAACAGATAAACACAATAGACCACAGCTACAGATGAACCAACTCTCATACAAAAAAATAAAAATAAAAACATATAGTGATGCTAACATACAACCTAACCAACCACCTTGTTAGTGTGCTGTTCTTCTATACAAAGATATGGTTTACAGAGAGAAGAAAAGATTAGAAGAGGAAAAGGAAAAAAGAAAAAAGGGAACAATACAGTAGAAATAGAAGTTAGTCATTAAACTGATAGAATCAATGAAGCACACTCTGAGACATTTCGTTTAAGTCCAATGTCCTTTCAGGTCTGATTTCTAGTTTTCTTTTCAAGCTGGTAAATTAGTTTGCAGTTAGGGTCAGTTGCCCCTGATCTGCTGTGAAGGACAGTTCTGATTACCCTCCATTCAGCACTTTGGTCTATGTCTTTATCAAGCTTTTTTCTCCCGTTTCGGTGTTGTTACTTTGAATCGCCAGCAGGTGGTGCTATCTCAGCTGCTCACCCCAGAGGGGGTGGGGCCAGACAAGAACAAAATGGCTGCCTGCCTCTGAGCAGGCAACAGGAGTCTTATGCCGGGCGGGCAGGACAGACTCAGACACAGAAGAGGTGGCAGCGATCCCAGCAGATCTTCCCTGAAGGGGTTTGATGTGGATCACCTCAGGCCAGGTGGTGTGATGTGCTACCTGTCACATAGGCCACAGCAGCGGCGGCAACGGCAGTGGCGGTGGGGGGAGGGGCTGTGGCTGCAGCAGCAGCGGCACTGTTTGCGCCGCAGTAACTGTCTAGTCCATTGTGATGTCCCAGCGGTGGCAACGGCTGAGCTCTGTATGAAGAACAGGTTGCAATGTTGGGGCCCCCAGCCCCCCGGTCAGAGACCCACTGCAGATCTCCTTTGCAGAGGGCTTCAGAGACCAGGTTGCCCCATTGCCATCTTGTTGCTTCTCCCCATCTTTTGCTTTTTTAGTGGTTCAACCTATAGTCTTTCTTTTCAACTTCTGTAGGCAAGAGACTTCTTGAATGGAAACATTTAAATTATATTCAGTTTTAATTTTCTTCACTTTTCTCTTTTTTTAGATTAGACAATATAGTTTATTTAGAAAGTAAATTAGAGAGAGAGGAGGGAACAAGGCTAGAAAACATGGCAGCCATAGCTCAAAGAGCCCATGGCCTGGCCCGTACTTAACAAAACAATGGTGAATGGAGATATATATATATATAGTAAGAGAGAGAGAGACAGAGAGAGAGAGAGAGAGAGAGAGAGAGAGAGTCACCTCTCCAAGGTAGAAGAGGGGGCCAAGCTTAGGATACATGGTAACGGCCATAGCTCAAAGAACACATGGCCACAACAGAGTTTAGTACAGCAATGGTGAGTGGCTACTTGAAAATGAATCCTTTTAAAACTTCTCTTTGATGGGGCAGGTTGATAAGGTAATTGGGTGATGATCTCCCCCTTATCATAAAGGAGACAGGTGGACACAGTATTGATGTCAGGTGATGGACAGCAGACAAATTAGTGGGCTCGTCACATGATTACTGCCTTGTTGATGAGTCTGTTTCACGAAGGTCATGAAGAGCTGATTAGGTTAACTTGTTTGTAAAACAAGCCAGGGAGGGGATTGTGAAGCAATTCAGTTTCAGTTTTCTAATCCAGATTTTACCCTTGACTTTAGAATTTGCGCTATTTTGATATGTTGCCTTGGGTCAATAACACAGCCTCTCATCTTTAGATTTAGATCTCCCACACTTGCATACACCCATCAGTACAGTATTATGTGTATGTGACTATAGCTCTTTTTAATCACAATAGAAACTATGAGGTGTGTAAGATATTTCTATACCTAGCAAATTGCTATTTTTAAACTCGCATTAAAATATTCCTAAGTTTTCTTAGGATAAAGTAGTGTCTTGTTTATCCTTTGAATCTCAATACAGCCTAGTAATGTGATTCATATTGCCAACATTCAACACAATTGAAAAATACATTAAATGTTTAACTTTAAAAATATAAATATAAACACAAGCATAGATATATGTATATATTTTGTGTTGGATTATCACTCTGTTGTCCAGAATTTGAATATTATGCAAAAAATAGCTTTTTTCCACCTTTTAATATTATGCCAAAGTATTTCCTAGTAAGCTCAAGTACATAATCTGATACTCTTGAGAAAGTTAATTTGATTTACAATTTAAATTGAATTGGGGTTCACATACTTTACAAACCTCTAAAATTAGAATTTAATTTGTGGAAATTTAAAAAGTTATGATTAGTTTTGGTTCTTTTTTAGTTACAGTTAAAGTAAGTCTAAAAGTTATTTTATTGCCTTGCTGTATTATGACAAATTTTAAATTTTATTTTAGTACTCCTTTCTGAACTAACTACATAATCTACTTCTTTGAATCCTCTTTCTTTTGGTTATATCATTCAGATGTGTCTATTGTTAATGGGTTTAATAAAATTTTGACATATATTTATGCTACCAATTTAAATATATATTTATATTTTTGTCATTTTGTGGATTATACCTTTATCCCAAAGGACATCTTTTTGTATGAGAAAATAATGATATAGTAAATAAAAGTAATGTATGTGAAAATTTTAATAAATATCTTCTATTTCATACCACAGGTGGATAATTTTTTTCTAGCAAGTATAAATTAGGTTTTAAAATGTAAATTGCAAGTTTTCACAATGTAAGGGAGAAAAGACCACATAAGTAACAAACTTTTTTTTTTTTTAAGTGAGAAAGCAGAATTTATTGAGAGGACAGAAAAGTTCTCTCAGTGGGAGGGGAATTTTTTTTTTTCCGTGAGTGTGTGGGCTTAACATATTAACCTAAATAAACAACAACAACAACAATAAAAACAGAAATCTTGAACAAACTTTATTGTGAAATCTTTCCCATCTAGTAGGAAGGTCTCAAGAGTAAAGATTTGGGGTTTTGTGTAACATGGACTCTATCTAAACAATTCTGCCATTATAGTGTGAATTAGTTATAGGTAAAACAATAAAAATAGGCATGTTTGTGTGCCAACAAAGCTTTTTCTACACTAAAATGTGGATTTATTGTAATATTTGTGTGTGACAACATGTAGTCACTTTTTATTTTTTACAATCTTAAAAAATATAAAAAGTACTTTTAACTTTCAAACCAAATCAGACAGTGTACCAGATTTGTCCCGTAGGCCATAATTTTACTCACCTTTGTTCAAGTTATTCTATTCTGTTACTTTCCTTTTCAAAATATTCAAGTTTCAAATTATGTATGATCCTTCTCAATATGCATTTTGGAGTTCATAATTGTCACCTTGAACTTACTAGTTTCCTTAGTAACATTAAATATATTTGGATTTTCCATATGCTTGTAATCAAAATCACTCCTTTGATATTTACAGTTGTGAGTCTTTCTATTAGAAAGCTGATATGCTGTTGTTTTGCTTTTGTGGTTATTTCAAAGTTCCATTCCATAAAAGAACATTTTAATGCTTGTTTGCTCATAACTGATTATTTTGTTTTTCAATTTGACACACTTTTATAAAAGTGTACAAGTATCTCGATAGACAGAAAGATAGAAATACAGAGATATTGATAAAGACATAGATAGATATACGGTTACAGTTTATTCCTCAATTTCTTCTTAATATGAGTGTTTTTCTTACAACATAGATTACTATTTTACTACCTCTTTAGAACTTGTAATAGCAGTGTATCTACCTAAAATTAGTTCCTTGCTTTAGAATGCAGACTTTTACATTATAAGCACCAAAATAATATTTGTTATTCAATGACCACGATGCACAGAAGCTTTTTACATGTAACCCTGTTGTCTGGCATAAACTGGAATTTCCATGCCCATTTATAGGGCTAAATGAAAGTAACTTGGACACCCTTTGGATACTCAAAGTCATTAAAGATATTGTTCATTTGTGTGTTTTTGTTTGCTTGTTTGTTTTTCTTCAGATAATTGACTTAGGTTTAGATGAATTATATTATTTGATCATTCTGATCCCCAATACTATTTCTTAAATGTAATTTCAGTGTTAGGTTTTAATTTAAATTTAATTTTTTTCAAACAAATAGTCATATCATAAATAAATAAATCAATACTTAAAGCCTACAATAATCAAGGGAGTTAGATATGATTACTTCCATTTAGCATGTAAGACATTAACTCTTCAAGTGGCTAAATATCTTGACAATGATTTCCATTTCCATTTAATCTTATTGGTGGTAACCTTGCAAATTGAAGTCACAACACCTTTCATATAGTGTTCATTAGGTTTGCCTCCATATAAAGACTTCAATTTTCTTTGCTTATTTAGGCACATGGTACGTTTATTTCATATGTGATATTTTTTCTTATGTCTAATATTTAAAAAGTATCTATTTACCTATATTTCAAACATACTAGAGAAATCATCAATAGCAGTTGTAACCAAGTAAAATTATCATATTTTGGTTCAGTACATTCAAGATATTTAGAGTGAAATAAAGCACATAAAGTTAGTTATTAGTAAAATATTTACAGTGTGATTTTATAAAATATGCTATATTATATGTATAAATGCAGGAGCACAGTGAAATAAAGCACATAAAGTTAGTTATTAGTAAAATATTTACAGTGTGATTTTATAAAATATGCTATATTATATGTATAAATGCAGGAGCAAACAGAATTTAGAGTCAGCAGCTCAAGATTTACTTTGGAAACCTGAGTCGAAATGCTTAGAATCATGAGAAATTTAATATTTTTCTGATCTCTAAAATATATACTTCTGTAAGTCTAAGAAATGTGTCTGTTTTTTATTGCTGCATGCTGCTTTATGAGAAAACATTTTATTGTTATGAATACTATCAAGTATATTTTAAGCCCATTTCATTATTTATTTTTACTAATAGGAGACCTCTGAATATCTAGAATGTTTTAAATGACAACAATGTTTTGCTTAAACTATCACCTCAAATTTTTGCAAATCCAATTAGTGAACCCATTGATTCACTAGGTTGAGTCACAGAAAATCTGCAATACAGTACTCATGGCTGCAATTTATTACAACAACAACAAAAGGTAAAACCAGCAAAAGGAAAAGGTGCAATGAGCAAAGTACAATAGAAACCAGCTGTAGAAGTTTGAGACGGTCTTGTATTATATTTTTCTTAAATGTTTTGTTGAATTCACCAGTGGAGCTATGAGGTCCAGGATTTTCTCTTCTCAGGAAATTTTTGATAACTGATTCGATCTTCCTAATAAGTATAAGTCTATTCATATTTTCTATACCTTTATGACTTAGACTTTGTGATTCCAGAAGTTTTTCCATTTCATCTAGGTTATCCAATTTATGACAATTCTATAGTACTCTTTTTTTTATTTTTTGGAGTTGAAGTCTCACTCTGTCACCCAGACTGGAGTGTAGTGGAGTGGCCGCTCCGGCCACCACAGCCTCAACCTGCTGGGCTCCAGTGATCCTTCTGCCTCAGCCTTCCAAGGAACTGGAACTAGAGGCATGCACTATCACACCTGGCTAATTTTTTTTTTTTTTTTGATTTATTGTAGAAATGAGGTCTCACCAAGTTGCCCAGGTGGGTCTCGAACAAGTGGGCTCAGGCAATCTACTCACCCCAGCATCCCAAGGTGCGGGATTACAGGCTGACACATGGAGCCCCGCTAGTACTCTCTTTTAATCAGTAGTAGTAAAGTTTCATTTCTGATTTTAGTAATTTGTGTTATTTCTCTTTCTTAGTTTATCTAGCTAAAATTTTGTCAATTTTGTTAGTCTTTTTAAAAATTCAATTTGTGTTTTATTGATCTCTTTTTTCTATTCTCTAGTCTATTTCATTTATATGTGCTTTAATACTTATTATTTCCTTCTTTCTGCTAGCTTTTGGTTTAGTTTGTCCTTATCGCTCTAGTTCTTAAAATTGTAAAGTTATTAATTACAGATTTTTCTTTTTGAAAAATATAAGCATATATAGCTATAAATCTAACTCTTAGTACTGATTTCATTATGTCCTAAAAGGGTAGTTATGTTTTGTCTATATTTTAATCCATCTCTAAGTTTTCTAATTGTCCTTCTACTTTCCTATTCAATTCATTGGCTAAGACTGTTTTTTAATTTTTATAATTTTATAAATTTTCTAGATTTGCTTTGGTAATTGATTTCTAACTTCATCCCATTGTGGTCGGAGAGAATATCTTGCATGATATCTATCTTTTAAAACATGATCTGGGCTAGAAAATGTCTCATGTGTACATGAGAACAATGTGTATGCTACTGAGTAGGGTGTTCTCTATATGTCACATCTAGTTTATTTATTATACTGTTCAAGCCTTCTTTATTAGTACTTATCTTTTGTCTGTTTTTCTTTTTTTTTCCTTTTAATTTTTATTTAAAATTGTGGGGTACAGTTCAGGGCTAGATATACAAATATTCACCGTGCAGTTACGCTTTTCAATGAGGGGTGACTCCTCTTCCCCAGGCAGATGTTGACTACTGTCAATACCACCTTCCCGTCCCTCCACCCCCCTCCCCGCAGTTTCCTGCCACTTTCAATCCTTTTCTTATAGTAATATGGTAGTTGTTCAAGGTCCACTTGTGAGTGAGAACATGTGATACATAGCTTTTTGTTTCTGTGAGAGATTACTCTGTTCTATTTTTTGATAGGAGGATACTGAATTCTTGAACTGTTGGTAGAAATACATATTTTTATTATAATTCTTATATTTTCTTTCTATATTGAAGTTTTTATTAATATATAATACTCTTATTTGTCTTTTGTTAACTTCTTTGACTTAAAATTTTTTTTGGTCTGATATTAGTATGCCACTCCTACTGTCTTTGGTTACTATTTTCATGAAACATCTTTTTCCATTCTTTCAGTTTCAATCTATCATTTATGTCTTTGGATCTAAAGTGAGTCTCTTGTAGACAGTGAATAAATGGATCATGTGCTTTTTATTAATTCTGCAAAACCCTGTCTTTTGACTGAAAAGTTTAATCTATTTATAATTATTGATGGGGACAATTTTTTCTGTCATTTTGTTATTTGATTTTTTATATGTTATATAGGATTCTTTGTCCCTCATTTCTGCATTACTGTCACATTTTGTGTTTAGTTCATATTTTTCATGAAGAAATATTTAAGTTTCTTTCTTGCTTACATTTTGTATATTCTATAGCTATTTTCTTTGGGGTTACTGTGACAATTGAATTTAATATCTTAAAGTATAACACTGGAGCCGGGCTCGGTGGCTCAGCCTGTAATCCCGCACCTTTGGGAGGCTGAGGTGAGTGGATTGCCTGAGCCCACGGGTTCAAGACCCGCCTGGGCAGCGAGACCTCATCTCTACAATAAATCAAAAAATCAGCCAGGCGTGGTAGCGCATGCCTGTAATTCCGGCTACTTGGAAGACTGAGGCGGAAGGATCGCCGGAGCCCAGCAGGTCGAGGTTGCCGTGGCTGGGAGCGGCCACTACACTCTAGTCTGGGTGGCAGAGTGAGACTCCAACTCAAAATAAAATAAAATAAAATGAAATAAAATGAAATAAAATAAAATAAAATAAAAGTATAACACTCAAATTTGAGTTTGCATAAGCTTTACTTCAGTGATATACAAAAAAAAACTGCTCCTTGACATCATTATTCCGATCTCTTTTATTTGTTTATGCTACATCTTTATACGTTGTGTACTCTAAAACATAGACCACTAACATTTAAAATAAATTTTGAATGCATTTTTACATTATGTAGAAAATATATTAGCTTTTAGACCAACAATTTAATAATTGATTTTTTAATGTATTAGTCTCCTAAATTATGTAGAAAATAAAGAGTGGAGTTAAAAACTCTTCTTACAATTAACCGCCCATGCATTTCTTTTATTGAGGTGCTTATTTCTTTAGATGACTTTCAGTTACTGTCTAGTGCACTTCTGTTTCACCCTGCAGGACTCTTTTAAGAATTTCTTGCAGCCGGGTCTTATGGTAGCAAACTACCTCAGCTTTTGTTTTGGAGATGTCTTTATTTCTCCCTTACTTAAAAAAAAAAAAAAGCAGTTTTGTCAGCCTCAGTTACAACTGTTTCCCTCTACCAACTCCCCCGGAGTGGGAAAGACCTCAGGCATATCTGTGTTGTTTCAAAGTAAGGGTCTATGCAGCAGTTTAATTCTTCTGTATTCCAGTGTTTACAGACTTTTGCATCAAATTTATTTCTTAAATTAAAAACAGTGGTCAGAAAAAATAAAAAGAAAAGAAAAATTTTTTCAGGTATAGGATTCTTGTTTGACAGTTTTTGTTCTGCTTTGTTTTTCTTTTAGCAGTTTGAATATATCAGCTACTATCTTCTGGCTGCCAGTTTTTGATGAGAAAACTGCTGATAATATTGTTGGAGATCGCCTGTATGTGATGATTAGTTTTTCTGTTGCTTTCAAGATTTCCCGCCTTTGTTGTTCAAAAGTTCGATTTTAATGACTCTTCACATAGGCCTCTTTAAGTTCATCTTACATAAAGTTATTTTGAGCTTCATTGATATTTAAATTTATTTCATCACATTTAAGAAGTTTTCAGGCATTAGTTTTTTAAACATTCACCTTTCCCTTTGTCTCTCTTCCTTTTTCTGTCAGCCTCACAACACGTTTGTCCATTTGATAGTGTCCCCAGGTTACTTATGCTCTGTCCACTTTTCTTCAATTTTTTTTTCTTTTTATTACTTAGCCTCAGATAATTATTATTGTCCTATTTTCAACTTACCTGATTCTTTCTTCTGTCTGTTCAGATCTGTCTTTGGATCTCTCTAGTAAACTTTTTATTTCAGTTATTGTGCTTTTTAGTACCAGAATTTCCTTTTAGTTTCCTTTAAGATTTTCTACCTCTTTATTGATTTATTGATATTTCCATTTGTTTAAACATCTTTTTTCCCCCTTTTTCTATATCTTCCTTTAGCTCTTTGAGAAACCTTAAGACCGTTATTTGAAAGCCTTTGTCTAATAGATCTGCTACCAGGTCTTTTTCAGGAACTCATTCTGTTATTTATTTATTTATTTTTTCTTAATGGGTCACAATTTTCTATTTCTTTGTATATCTTGTGAATCTTTGGTAGGAAACTTGTCATTTGAATGCAATGATGTACTAACTCTAAAAATCGGATTCTCCTCTACTCCCAGTGTTTGCTTTATTTTTATTACTGTTTTGTTTATTGTTTTTTAAAAAAATTATCACTGCTGTAGGTTGTCTCTGTTTGTATCAAAGATCAGCCTGAGGTGTAAACTTCAGATATTCTCAGGTCTTACTTGAGTCTGTGCCTTTTTTTTTTTTAGACATATAATTATTTCTAATTTTCCCTGCATATATAGTTTTTAAAATGATTTATTGACTTATTATAATAATATATCATTATGGGGTACACAATTTTAAATGAATTTATGCTATTGACATATGAAATGATTAAATCAAACTAAGAAATCTATTCATTACCTTAAACACTTATCACTTTGACCAGTATTTCTCAGTTCTCTCTATCCTCAAGACTCTAAATACAGTTGTTTTTTAAACTTCCAGTCTTTAATATCTGGATTCCAAAAAGGGGATAAAAGACAAATTAAGAGTAGAGAAAAGACTGTCTCTTTAACTTTTTTTGGAAATAATTTCAGCCTGAAGGAGAGGGGCCTGCAAAAATGTGGGGAGTGCCACAATTATAGCCATTCTTCAGTTTGTGCCTCAATGATCAGTAACAGCAATTAACAGTTTCTGAGCAAAGATCCCAGGTATTAGGAGAACAGGGTCCTTTATGGACACCTATTTTCAACAAACTGTGTACAAGCCAATCCAGAAACAGGTGTGTAGCTACCAGGGAACAAAGGTGGGAAATGGGCACCTGCTATTATGCTAAGAGCTAAAACTGTCTGAAATTAACTAAAATGTACTGCTCAAGCCTTCCTCTGAAAATTGTAAGCCTTCGATAGACTCCAGACAGAATTCCAACAGAGTTGCATCAAATTTAACCAGTACATTTTTTAGATGAGGACACGGATTTCATGGCTTCTGTTGTCTTCCCAGAATTCTCTCCTCCATTAGGTGCTAGAAGAGGAGAAAAGACTAATTCTCCTTCCCAATTAAAACAACAATAACAAGTTTTACAGTAGCTTCTATCCAGTACACCAGCATAACTGACCCATTAGTAATCATCTGTGTTTGGATCATAAATAGCCATCTGTGATTGCAGTAGATAGTAATCATGCAGCAGACAGACTGTATGTAGTAGATAGACTGAATGTAGTAGATAGATTGTAGATAGTAATTGATGAGTCCTGCATCAACCCAAACATGCACCTCCGTTCTCCAGTATTTAAAACCAAGAACATTTTTCTTAAGTACACTGTTCTCAAATACCTTTTAGATGCATCCTGAAGATGCTTCAGGAAGCTGACGGCATCAATTCACAATAGAAGATAACTTCTGAGCCAGATTCAGTGGCTCATGCCTTTAATCCCAGCACTTTGGGAGGTGGAAGCGAGAGGATTTCCTGAGACCACGAGTTCAAGACCAACCTGGGCAACATGGTGCGACCTTGTCTTTACAATAAATAAAAAAAATTAGCTGGGCCTGGTGGTGCGTGCCTGTAGTCCCAGCTAGTTGGAAGACTGAGGTAGAAGGATCACCTGGACCCAACAGGATGAGGCAGTGGTGGCCATGAGGGTGCCACTGAATTCCAGCCTGGGTGACAGTGAGACTTCAATTTAAAAAAAAGAAAAAAATCTCTACACAATACCCCCTGTTTTCAAGAGTTTCTTGTTTTGTGGTAGCCAATGTACCAAATGCACCAATGTTATGTGCAAGAAGTTTATTACAACAGTTTCTTGTTTTTCTGAGGTTTCTAAACATTTTTCTTATTTATAAAACAAATATATGTTTTCATCATATCTCTAGTAATGTCTAATCACTGACACACTCAGGCTATAGTTTGAAATCCTTTCTTCTGAAATATATTTCTATTATATAGCCCATTCATATTTTTGATATATGGTAAAAAGTAGACAACTTACTGGGTTTAAGTGGCATTCTTGCTGAGTACAAATTTCCCAACTACTGTACTTGATGACTGTAACTTTCCATATTCCAACTCACAATGTTAATCTCTACCTTACTTCTAACATTGAAGATTCCTTGGTAGTCATTAGCTGCCAGAAATGTGACAGGAGTTTACTAATGTTTTTGAAATTCAGTCATTGTGAAAAATTTTCTGCTTCTGTCTTTTCTCTGTTTTATTTTTTTACTTCCAGATATTTTACTGTACAAAAGCAGGGTTCAAAAGAACCATATCTGATATCTTACTGAATTTGAAATGGGAAAGCACCATTTTAGTTAAGAGTTATAATGTTATTTTGAGATAACTTTCTTTCTAGTCTCACATTTACCATTTACCTATTTATTCTATCTTCCTGTGGCAGCCATGAACATGTACCACTCAGATACCTTGTTGTGAAGGCAAGTTGACTAGCATTTCCAGCTGCTGCTGCTTCAGATCCATAACTACTTTCACATCAAGCCTGTATTTTTCCTGGGCTAATTCCCCCCAAAATAACTGAGCAAACAGCAGGAATGGTTAAGACTCACTTTGATGAGTCATGAAACACCTATAATTTGTAACTTTGGCTTTGGCTATCTGCTTTATCCTGGTTGAAATTTTTAGAATTTTGTCTGAGACTCTTTCTACCCATCTTTTTCTTTTAGTGTCTGTTATAAATGTCAGACCTGCATTATGATATAAAGTCTATCTTTATCTATACCTTATTATCATAAGCGCTACCTCCAATTAATCTCTTGCACATCTAATCATCCAATTTCATCTTGGCATCAGTTTCTTAGAGGACTCAAATTAAAGTTCCCCCATTGAAGAAAAGTGTGTGTTTGTTTATAAACGTGTTTGTTGGGGCTGGGGGATAGAGGAGGTAGTGCTGTTAAAATTCATGTTAAATGTGAAAATAAAACTTTTTCTTTGATATATCTGCTATAGAAAATGGTTGCCAAATAAAAATAAAGCTTAAATTGGTAGTACAATCATTTCTGGCATTTCAAATCTTTTTGAAATTAAAAATTAGTATGCAGAGAAGTTAACACGGGAGGTAAAAGTAAATTCCAGAAAAATAAGAACAAAACACTTATTTAAACATTTTACTTCTTTCTAACAGTTTATCATGTCCTAAGTAACAAAAAAATGTAAAATTGGCAGACTTCTACATTGTTATCCACATGTTTTCACACCTAAATTGGATGAAGATGTTCAACAATAAGATCAAAATATCCCCTAAACATTGGCTATCTGGGAGAATTTGTGCAGCTACAAATAATACAGTGAATCCTTGAGACATGACTTTCTTACATTAATTTATGAAGGTCAATATCACTTCTGCTTCTTTCAATTGTATGTCCCCAAACTTTACAATTGTCCAATTTGTTAACCATATTGTGTCTTATTCTATACTAACTTCCTGCCGACCTCTATAGTTCTTTACTAAACGAAGCTGTTTTATTTTTTCCAATGTTACTTTTGAGATTTTTATTAACATGAGAATTAATAAAACTATATTTCCAAATAAAAATATTAAATATGTATTTAATGCTTGAGGGGGCAAGGTTATCACAAAATAGAAATTTATGGTATTTTCCCATCCTCCTTTATGCTTACATTTTTATATAAAGTATTATTAGAAAAATATTGTTATTGGATGAAGAATAAATAAACGTATTGGTGATTTTTTGGCAAATATTTGTTGATAAATCTAGCTTCACACAAATGCCTTTTCTTTATTCTATATCTTTGTCCATAATGATCTATTTTTTAAAAATTTCTTTATCTTAAAAAACAATAACAGAAAGCAACTTATCTCCTGTGGCAAACTGTATTTTCAAGGATGGGCTCAAATCAACTCTCTCATTACATAGGTTGCTTTTCAAATGATATTCCTCCTATAAAGAGTTTGGTCTATTTACATATCAGTTGCATGTGGACTTGCCTGGGACTGGAGTTAATGTTATACCATGTAATTTTCATGATCAGGTCATAAA
This sequence comes from Carlito syrichta, assembly GCF_000164805.1. Taxonomy (NCBI): domain Eukaryota; kingdom Metazoa; phylum Chordata; class Mammalia; order Primates; family Tarsiidae; genus Carlito; species Carlito syrichta. The sequence continues at coordinate 424,321 of NW_007249928.1, read as the reverse complement.
AGTTCTCCCACCTGTCCATCTTTGGTTCTTCACTCTTAAAATCCAGGCACTATGCTGTAAGGAATCCATGGATACATGGAAACGTTCACTTGGCGAGTTGATGTGGTGAGGTGTGAAAACTCTGGGATCTCCCTCACAGTTGAGCATCAAACCAACAGCAAGCACCAGCTTTCAAGCCATGTGAGTGAGTCATATTCAAGCACTCTTTCAGTTCTCAGTTAAGCCACCCCAAATAATGTAACATACAACTGAAATGAGTCTTTCCTGCTGAAAACTGCCCAAATTGCAGGTCCAGAATCTTAATACTTGTTGATGATAGTTTGCTGTTGATAATCATTAATTGGTGCTTTGAGACATTAAGTTTTGAGTTGGATTATGATGCAACAATATTATGTGGAATACCACCCTTCAATACTCAACTCAGGTTCCTCCTCTGTGAGCATTTCTGACCCCAGTAAGCCATCGTTTTTTTCATGTACTACCATTACCTTCAGATTTGGAATTATTTATAAATTTTAAGGAACGAGTTTTAAGTCAGAAAATAAAGACAAAATTGCCCAAGGCCACACAGTAAAGAAGAGATAAATACCAAACATTGAAAGCAAAATGAATGAAACAAAACAAAAATGTTATATGTCTAAAATTCAAATGTGTTAAAATATTCAAAATCAGGTTACCTTATGTCTTCATTTCTTTTTAGTCACGTATGCCATCACAAATATATTTATAGATTCATTCACTTAACATGCATTCTTACAAATATCCATGTACTATGTACCGAAATATCCACCACAGTGGTAAAACAGTTTATGAGTCATCATACATTCATTGGACGATATCCTCAGACAGTCAGAGATGTGAGCATGTAAATGTCACCATTATGATACAGGTGTGACTTTAGTCCTCATCAAATTGTTTTTTAGAGGAGAAAAAACATAAACAAATAATAATAATAACTTAGGTAGGACTCTATATCAAATAAGTAGAAAATTGGACCCATCACCATGCTTTCTTATTTTTAGGCTAATATATTTTTTGGTGCCATATTATTTCAATTTCCACATTTTATTTGCATAGAAACTACAACCCAAAGACATTTTATAATTTTCCTAAGATCATAAAATTAATTAATGGCAAAGCAAAGTTAATTAGCATTAAGGTCAGAATTTGGCCTCTAATTACAAGCCAACTTCTTTTATGCTACAATTAATTGTATCTGTTTGCAGTTAATCATTTGTTTAAAAATTCAAAACAAGAAAGTTCAACAAAACTTGCTAACTCAATGTAATTATGAAACTTAATTATAAATCTATCCCACTATTCTATTTGTCTAACACCTTTTATTTCACTGATTGTTGAAGCACTAGCAAGTCACATAATTTTTTTTGAAAATATTGTGTTTCTTTGATTTAAGATAAACTAAATATGTACACTCTCCTTAGGGTATAAGTAAAAAGATAGGACACAAGCTTTTTTTCTAAGTTAAATTAAAACTTTTACTTATATAATTTTTATTTTTTTACCTTTTCATTTTGAAGATGTGGGGTACAATTCAGGGTTAGTTATACAAATGATCATTGTACAGGTAAAGTTTGGACCTCACTTTGGTCCTCTCTTTACCTGGTTTGAACTCAGGCACTCTTTTGATGAAGTGTGCCCCCTTCCCCTGGCAGTTTCACCCCACTGCCAATCCCTTTTTTATAGTATTATGATAAATGCTCTGGGTCCGCTTATGAGTGAGAACACGTGGTACTCATTTCTTTGATTCTGTTATAGATCACTGATTATTATAGACTCTAAATCCATCCAAGTTGCTGCATAGTTCAGAATTTTGTCCTTCTTTATGGCTGTGTAATAGTCCATTGTGTACATTACCACATTTTTTTATCCAGTTCACTTCCAATGGGCATTATGATTGATTCCATGTTTTTACTATTGTGAACAATGCTGCAATAAACATGTGTGTGCAGGTATATTTTTTATAGAGTGATTTGAATTCCTCCAGGTATATTCCCAGAGCGAGGATTGCTGGGTCATATGGAAAGCCAACTATAAGTCTTTTAGGAATTGACACATTGTTTTCCACAGAGATTGTACTAGTTTACAATCCCACCAGCGGTGTCGAAGTGTTCCCTTTTCTCTGCATCCTCTCAAGCATCTGTGGATTTTTTGAGTTATAGATGATGGCCATCCTGACTGGAATTAGGTGATACCTCAGTGTGGTTTTAATTCGCATTTCTTTAATGATTAGTGAGCATTTTTTCATGTATCTGTTGACTGTTCATATGTCTTCTTTTGAGAAGTGTTTAGTTCATGTCTTTTGCCCACTTTTTGCTCTTTTTTTTCTGGCATGTTTGAGTTCCTTATAAATCCTAGATGTTAGGCCTTTGTCAGATTACAGTTGGCAAATATGTTTTCCCATTCTGTGAACTGTCCTTCCCAATCTCCAATCTCTTAACAGTTTCTTTTGCTTTGCAGAAGCTTTTAAGTTTGATGAGGTCCCCCACATGGCTATCTTATCTCTTATGGCATTGCCATTTGGGATTTTAATCAGGAATTGGTTGCCAGTTCCAATTTCCATAAGGATGCCTCCTGTGCTTTCTAACGTTCTTAAACTTTAAGGTTTTGGTCTTAGATCCATTAAGAGGTGATTTTTTTTTTTTTTTTTTTGAGTTGGAGTCTCACTCTGTCGCCCAGACTGGAGTGCAGTGGCCGCTCCCGGCCACCACAGCTTCGACCTGCTGGGCTCCAGTGATCCTTCCGCCTCAGCCTTCCAAGTAGCTGGAATTACAGGCATGCGCTACCACGCCCGGCTGATTTTTTGATTTATTGTAGAGATGGGTCTCGCTGCCCAGGCGGGTCTCGAACCCGCCGGCTCAGGCAATTCACTCACCTCAGCCTCCCAAAGGCGCGGGATTACAGGCTGAGCCACCGAGCCCGGCAAGAGTTGATTTTTGTGTTTGATGATAGGTAAGGACCTTGTTTTAATCTTATTCATGTGGTCAGCCAGTTTTCCCAGCACCATTTACTGAATAAGTTCTTTTCTCCACAGTGGTTGTTAATAGAGCCTTTGTCAAAGATGAGTTGGTTGAGAAATTGAGGTTTTGCTTCCAGAATCTCTATCCTGTTCCATTGATCTATATGCCTGTTACTGTGCCAATATCAGGCTGTTTTGATTATTGTAGACTGATAATACAGTTTAAAGTCTGGAAGTACGATACCTCCTGCTTTGTTTCTTTTGCTGAGGATAGTTTTGCCAATTTGTGGTCATTTATGTTTTTATATGAGTTTCTGTATTGTCATTTATAGATCTGAGAAGAGTGATGTTAGTAATTTAATGAGTATTGCATTAAATTTGTAGATTACATTGGGTAGGAGGCACATCTTAACAATGTTGATTCTTCCAATCCATGAGCATGGAATAGTTTTCCATTTCTTTTTGTCTTCTTGGATTTCTTTGAGCAGTGTTTTGTACTTTTCCTTGTAAAGGGTCTTTTTCACTTCTCTGATTAGGAACATGCTGAGGTATTTCTTTTCTTTTCTTTTTTTTAAGACTAATGTGAATGTGATTGTGGTTTTTATTTGTTTCTCTGTTTGTTGTTGATGTTTAAGAGTGTGGCTGTCCTTTGTACATTGATTTTTTACCCCAAGGCTTTGTCATAGTCTTTTATCAGTGCAAAAAGATTTTTGACAGATTCTCTTGGATTCTGAGGTATAGAAGCATATCATCAGCAAAGAGGATTAACTTAACTCCCTAGTTTCCTCTTTGGATGCCCCTGCTCTAGCTAGGACTTACAACATTAGTTGAACAGGATGGGTGATAGTGGACAGTCTTATCTTGTTCTGGTTTTCAGGAGAAAAACTCTCAATTTTTGTCCAGTTAGCAATATTTTGGCTGTGGGTTTACCATAGATGGTTCTTACTATTTTTGGTATGTTCCCTGTATGCCTAGGCATTCAAGGGTTTCTTTTTAATCAAGAAGGGATGCTGGATTTTATTTAAAGATTTTTCAATGTCTAATGATATGATGAGACTCCTATTTTTACATCTGTTGCTGTGTTTACTTACATTTATGTTTCTTCATTTTCATTTTTTTCTATAAATATTTAATTTCTCATTGATTTCCGTGTTGACCCAGAAGTTGTTCTGGATCATTCTGTTTAGTGCCCATGTCTTTGTTGGTTTTGGGGTAGCCTTGTTGGTGCTGATATTTATTTTTATTCCACTGTGATCTGAGAAGTTACATGGCAGTGTTTTGATCTTATGAAATTTGTCTATGCTTGATTTATGGCCAAGGATGTTGTCGATATTGGAGTACATTCCATGTGGTCGTGGTGAGTACAATGTATATTCCATGGTTGTTAGAGAGAGTGTTTTGTAGGTATCTATTTAGTCCATTTGGTCAAGGGCCAAGTTGAGGTTCCCAAACTCCTTATTGATTTTTTTGCCTTGATGATCTATCTAGGCTTATTAGTGGGGTATATAATCACCCAGCTATGATGGTGTTAGAGTCAATATCTGCTTTTAGTTTATCTAGAAGCTGTTTTATAAAGGTTGATCCTCCTATTTTGGGTGAATATATGTTTAGGATGGATATTTCTTATTGACAGATTGAACCTTTTATCATTATCTAGTGACCTTCCATATCTTTTAAAATTTTTGATAGCTTAAAAAATATTTTGTCTATTATTAAGATCATAACTCCTGCTTTCTTTTGTGTTCTGTCCACACCAAAATTTGTTTTTCATTCTCTTACTTTGAGTCTGTGAGTGTCTATTGTGGTGAAATGAGTCTCCTGGAGACAGCATATTGTTGCGTCATTTTCCTCCCAGCTTGCCATTCTATGTCTTTTCAGTGGTGCATTTAATCCATTCACATGTAGGCTAATTATTGAGATGCGAGAGTTTATCCCTTTCATAAAGCTCTTAGAGAGTTAATTTTTGTTGTTTATTGGTTTTCTTCAAAAACCAATAAACATTGGTTTTTGGGTTGGTATTTGTGTGCTTATTAAATCTTTTTCCTGCATTCTTGGGAAGAGCATGGTCATTCATTTTTTTCTTTCCTTGGTATTTAATACTTTCTTAAGCATTTCTTGTAGAGTTGGTCTGAAGGTGGTATAAACTTTTAGGGATTGAATGTGTGGGAAGGATTTGAATTTTCCATGATTGATGAAGCTTAGCTTAAATGGGTAGGAAATTCTTGGTTGGAATTGTTTATCTTTGAGAACTTTGAAGATTGGCCTCTAGTCTCTTCTAGACTGTAATGTTTCTGTAGATAAGTCTGCTGCTATTCTAATTGATATTTCCCAGTAAGTAGTCTGACTTTTCTCTCTTGTTGCCCTTAGGATTTTTTCTTTTATACCTACTTTTTGTAAGTGAATTACTATGTGTCTATGAGTTGGTCTTCTCATTTGATGTCTTGTAATAGTTCTCTGAATTTCTTGTGTTTAATGGTGATGTCTCCAATGAGATGAAGAAAGTTTTCTTGAATATTTTAATGGAATGTTTGTTCCAGGGTGGTCTCTGTTTCTCGATCTTCCTCAGCAATACCAATTAATAATATGTTTGGCCTCTTTATATAATTGTACATCTCTTGGAGGATTTATTCTATCATTTTAAGCTTCTTTTCCATGTTTTTAACAACTTGTTAGTTCCATATTTTGGTCCTTAAGCTCTGAGATTCTTTCCTCTGCTTGGTTAATTCTGTTTTCCATTCTTGTCTGTTTGTTATTTATTTCATTTTCTGTATTCTTTATTGTCATCATCTCAGTTATCAACTCCTTCATTCTTTCCTCTTATCTCTCTTCACTTCTATTTATTCTTTCGATAAATGTCTTTATCTCTGGGTCTGAGGTGAACAGACTGTGAGAACAGTCATTTTGAAGGATCTTCATTGTTTGAGTTCTGAAGTCTGTATTCTCAGGTGCTGTCTTCCCAAGGGTCTCTATGGGATCTGTGTTCTTCTGTTGTTTCTTCTTCATTTGTGATGGTTCCTCGCCCTTTTTACCCCTTTTTAAATTCTGCTGCTTTCACTTCTGTTTGCTCAATTTCCTATTCTTCCTTATGTAGATCCTCTGGACTTTTTTCAATTCTGAAGCTGGACTGGGGATGGAGGGTTGTACTATTTGCAGTTTTGGGAATTTGATTAAGGTGTGATGGGGGAGCTGTGGTACAGAAGCTATCTGCAGATCACAGTATCCCCACTGACAGGTGTGTGGGCCTCCTGGCACCCACTTCCCACCAGCTTACAATCTGTCCTTGCAGTGGGGATGCATGTATGCTCCCCAACTCATCTGCTGCTGCTGCCACCAAATCCTCCTGTCAGATCTGATGTGTCTGTATCTGGTCCAGCCTGGAGGTGGGGTATCCATCTCTCAGTGTCCACTCCTGAAGAGTCCTCTCTGAGCCGGTGATGATCAATCCCAGAGAGGTGTGAGGTCACCTCTCGGTCCCAAGTTGGAAGGTGAACAGAACTGGGCATGCCAACACTGGTTCCTGTCTGGTTTCAGAACAGAGAAAATGGTGGCAGTCAGTGTCTCCTTGCACGTGGCAGGGCTCGGCTCCAGATTTCCTCCCCATGCTCTCTCTGTGGTTTCCTCTGCCAGGACCTGACCTGCTTCTGCAGGTGATGGCATGGGCCAGATGCCAGGTGCTGAGAAGCAACTGACTTTGCTGCCTCCTCCCGAATGACCCCTGAGAATGGCTGATGATCCTGCACACCAGGCACTCGGCCCCCAGGGCAGCAGTGGGTTGCAGCCACCTCCAGAAGGGGGCTCTGGGTGTTTGATCCTCAGTCTCCCCTCAGATGGACTTTCACTCACTTAGTTGCATTTACCCACTCAGGCAAACTGTCTTTATGGACACTCGTCCTTGCAGAGACTTTCATGCTCCCATTGTCTGTCACCGTCTTGCATCCCCCTACATAATTTTTTTAAGGATTCATTTTACCATTTCATATCATAAATATTATATACAGTATTAAATAACAGGTCTTGTAGGTATTAATTAATATTTTAAACATATTTGGCTTCTTATTTACTTAACTAAACTAACAATATTTTATGCATTTTTTGCATCTATAATTCATTCATGTATAAGCTTACCTGTGCTTACATAAATTGTAAGTTCTGATACATTATTTTATGCTATATAGTTCTCTTTATTGTTCAGCATATGATATATATAGAAAAACTTGCTACCTTTACTCTTTTATTGGCTTTTTTGTCACAAATTACTTTTCATGACATATAAAATGTCTTGTAACTTTCAAAAATTTTGTTTTTGTTGAAAATTAATCATTGTTCTCCAGAAAATATTTTATGATTACCCTATCAGATAAATTTAACTGTTGATTTGTGCACTTTCTATCCTATTAAATATGAGTTAGCTTTTTCTACATAGTGGTGATGAAATAATTTTAAGTGCATATTTTGCCAATCATCTTGATCTTAAACAAAGTTTAGAAGTTTAAGAAGCTGCTTTTTGAAAATATTTATACAAGCAACCTTGTAGCAATTTGAAAAAGAAAGAAAAGCAAGGTAAACTGGCTGCATTCCTATCAGCCTGACAATAAAAATTTTAATTTAGCATCTGTTATTTTCTAGGTCTCCATATTCATGACTATATTTTCTGTAATGATCAGTCTATCTCTAATAAAGTAAAATAAAATATTATATAACAATGAATTGCATTTTAATGTGATTGCATATAAAATCATTCTCATATATTAATTCAGTCAATATTAATACAAAAGAAAAATATTTCTGATCATCCCTTATCTGTGAAATGCTTATAGAAATGAAAGAAAATTGAAAGTAACATGAAGCAACCAGAAAGAACTGATATAGCTCCCTGAAATAGCCAAAGAAGTGAATATTCTTGAACAAATAAAATTGCCATAAGATAACTACCACCAGGACACTTTTGAATTATATTGTAATTGACAATTATTTTTGCTATTTTCTGCTATCTAGAAGAAAATATATTTTTCATTAAGTTCACATTTTTCACCCTTTGTGTGCCTTTATTAATTTACATTTCTTGAAAAGGTAATGATTTGTGTATTGGTAAATTTTGAAAAGGGCAGGCATAACTCCTTTCTAGCCTCTATTCTTCAAGAGAATGAAAATTGTAAGGGAATAAAAGGATTAATCTTTTCTATTTCCTCTTAATGCCATCTTTCTTTTGTATTGCACAGATCTTTTTTCCAGTAAGTTAATCCTCAGCAAGGTAACTGAGTGAGTCAATCAGTTAGTGCTTTCTGAAAAGCATCTTATTTTGGCTTACCTCTAAGAACAACATTCCATAAGCTGCCAAAAATTAATGGGTTTTCTAAGCAATATCCCACCACTTTTTTTTAAAATGACAAACATATTCTAATATCTATACAAAAATCCAAAGGACACAGAATAGCAAATGACTCTAAAATAGAAAAAAGTTTGAAGACTTAAACTTCCTGCTTTCAAGTTACTGCCCAGTATTGGTGCATGTATAGACATATAAATTAATAGGACATTATATAGTCCAGACATATTTCCCTGTATGTATGTATGTGTATACATACATATATATATATGTACAAAAAATGAAATATTTTGAAAAAAATGAGAAGTGTATTCAATGCAGAAGAGATAGCCTTTCCAATAAATGGTACAGAAAAAGGCAGCTATCTCTATACAGAAATAAAAAAAATTCTGACCATTTTTTCTCACACATGTTGTATTATCACTCTCTACCCAAGTCATCTTTTAGACTTTTTTTTCCCCTAATCTCTCCCTAAAATGTGAGAAATTAAGTATCATTTTGATACTAAACAAACATTTCAGTGTCTGGTAAGATTGTTCAGGCTTTGGTGAACCCTCTCCCCATTTTGGAATACTATTGGGCCCTATTCAAAAGTCCCAGAAAAGAAAACTGCTTTTAATAGTGTCCAGTGGAGGAACCATGAAATGCTTTCAGATGACTGTGGTTTAGGCTGAGTCACTCAGTCATATAATCTGTTTGCTCAAGTGATTTCAAAATTGCTTCATTCTAAAACTCAAGAATTTGATCCAAGGAAATAAAATACTGTTCTTTAGTGAAGAAAACTAGGAATTTAAACTAAAAGCTGCCTGATGTGAATGCCTGATATATACTTAGTGAAAGAAAATTGCTAGATTATTATCAACTGTGAAAAAAGAAGACATTGCTTTCAAAAGGAAGAGCATCATATAATTCTGGCTTATAAAAATAAATACATAGAAACATAAATAAATAAACAAACAACAAACTGAATAATGATGGAGTAGCTCAGCAGAGTTCATTGATAAATTGAAAATGGCATATTCAAGAGTATTTGATGGGGAAATTCTGGAGCAGTTCATTGCCCAAGCTGCCTCACTGCCTGTGTGGTATATTATAAAACCCTTTCATGGTAAGCCTATCCTCTTTGCTATGTGGTCTGAACCCTAAAAATTTATCTCATTTAAGTCAAAACATGCTACTTAACTCATAAGTTTTCCTAATTAGAAACTATTATCTGTGATAAACCTGCCGACAATAAAACTTTGGTGAAGAAAGTGAGAATAAATCAACAAAATAGATAGAATTAAAAGTATTACAGTACTTAGGAATTAGACTTCTGTCCAGAGAAAATATTTAAATATTAACTCACCACTGAACAGAAGTCAATGACCATGTGGTATTTTTCAGCAAAAGGGTAATAACTGATTTGAAGAATTATTTTGTAGGATACTCAGTTAAGAAAGATCCTACAGAAATAAAGGCGAATAAGGTATAAAGGTTCAGCTGCTAGCCCAGAAGGAAATTAGAATGCTAATGAAAGCGCTTTATTAAGATTAGCAAAGGTAATCAACTTGGTTGATGAAATGACAAACATGGGTGTACTCAATCCATGCCCAGAGATAGAGAATGGGAACAAATGCTTTTCACCTGATGAAGCCACTAGTGTAGTAAGGAACTGTAATTAATATTCACAAGAAATGGAAAAACTACTGTTAAATTCTGGTAAAGATAGCTTTAGTATATAATTTTTTCGGACAACAGTTAACAAGAAGATGACCTGGGAAGCTCTTACCTAAGAAGGTTTTAATCAGGTCTCTTTAAATTGTACTGTTTAATTTGCTTATGGGAAATTTATGTCTTAAATTTATGGGCTGCAACTAGCTGGAGAATGAATCTAATCACCAGGGTTTATGCCCACATACCTAATGAATTATAAAAACGAAGACACTATAACTAAATGACTTCCTCTGAGCTAACACATGATATACGCTTTGAATACTTAGTATACTCTTCCCTCACTCTGAAAACAAAATGTGCTAGTGAAGAAAAAGTCACCTTTCTTTTGTTTATGGAAGCTGAATCTTACAGTTTGAGACTTTCATAGATGGATGTTTCTACATTTGCACTTGCTTTTTAAAAATTAAAAAAAAAATTTGCTAATAATCAGTAAAGTTTGGTGTAGAATAAAATACAATTGAGTGAGTCCACTCTTTGAGGCAACTCTTTTGTATTGTAGTGCTGCTTAACATTTAATATAAACAGTATTGGGTGTTTCTTATTTAAAACAACTGAAACTTACTTAAATGCTAAAATATTTCAGATTGTTTTTACATTCAAAATGCACATAGTTTTAGATCTATTTTAAGTTATTCATTTTGAAAGATATAAGATCTATGTGTTTAGATTTTTAATTTTTTCTCCCCAGGCATGTGGATAGTCATTGTTTAAGCACCATTTGTTGAAAAGACTATTCTTTTTCTATTGAATTGCCTTTGTGCCTTTAAATATGTATATTCAAAATTCTTGATATGTTCTATCTATGAAATTAACTAGGTATGAAAAGAGTGTTTAGGACATTTTAGCTTTTAAAAAATATATATATGTATATATTCAGGTTTATTTGTTCAAATCAGTATTTACAATTTGTGATTGTCAAGGGGTTTGCCAATCTTATAAAATAACTCACAATATTTAGGAAATGTATATTATCATAGTCATTGTAGTAAACAAAAAGTTTCCTGAAAAAATTAAAAATAAAACTATTATATGACTTAGCAATTCTACTTCAAAATGTATATCCAAAAAAATTAGTATGTCAAAGAGTTATCTGCAGCTTTATATTCATTAAAGCATTATTTACAATCATCAAGATATGGAAACAATCTGTACTCATTAACAAAATAACAAAAAGTTGATATACAAGGACTGACATTTATGTTCACAAACTTATCCTAGAAAAAGTGTTATATAACTAATTACTGAATATCACTATGATCATCGTCAAAGTCCTCTCCTAATCCTCCCATCAAAGCAACTTTGGAACTCTTTTTCTGGAATGACTATCAGAACTGTCATTGTATTACTCTTGGTGTCCTAATTGTCATCAAAATATCTTTCTTTCATTACTATTTTTTTTTATCATTGAACAGAGCAAAAAGTCATTGAGCCCAGATTAGGTGAGTAAGGAGGGTGTTCCCATACAGTTATTTGTTTACTGGCTAAAAACTCCCTCACAGACAGTGCTGTGTGAGCTGGTATTTGTTGTGATGAAAAGGCTCCTTTGGGACCATTTTTGCTTATGTTTCTAATGCCAAGATTTTCAGTTAAGATTTTCCTATTTCTCTATTGATGTTTATTTGGTCTGCTATGTTTCTCACAGCAACTGACGATTTTGACACACAATTTGACAAATTTTTGCAATGTTTTCCTCAGTTCTGCTCTTTACTGGCCATCCTGACCTTTCTTCATCAGTGACACTCTCTCCCCTTAGAAAAATGCTTTACCCATTTGTACACTAATGTTTTCTTCATGCCATTATTCTCATTAACTTGAGCTAACATGTCCCTGATTTCACTTCTTCTTATGCCAAGTTTAACAAAAAAAAAATTGATGTTTATTCATTGCTCTAATTCAAGCTCCAACAATCTCACAACAACACCCAAAAACACACAAGAAAAGTGAATGCCACTCAGCAAGACACCACCACATGTCAACCTGACATACCTGTGAGACACTGATGTACCAAGCTTATGAAGTCTTGCCAAGTTGTTTGTACAATGCTGCCAATGCGCATGGTGGCAAGTTTGTGAACTTAATTTTCAGTCCATGTGTGTGTGTGTGTGTGTGTGTGTGTGTGTGTGTGTGTGTGTATACACCATTTGGGTATATATACATATACATCGAGTATACACACATACACACGTACACACACGCACACGCACACACTCGGTGCAGTACTTCTCAACCTTTAAAGGAAAAAAACCGTGCCATTTGTGACAACATGGTTGAACCTGGGGAACAATATGCTAACTGAAATATGGTAGACACAAAGAAAATTAGCGCATGATTTAACATATGTGTGAAGTCTATATAAGTCAAACTTTCAGAAGCAGAGAGTAAAATGGTGATTGCCAGGGGCTGAGGGGGAAGTGGTTATGGGGAGATGTTGGTTAAGGTGTACAATTTCATTTCAACAGGATGACCACTGCTTGTCTTGAGATCCATTTTGCTCATTTTAATATAGCTACACCTGCTATTCAATGCTCATTGTTTGTATATTATATTCATTTTATCTTTTTTCTTTTCAAATATATATGTTTATATGTTTGAATAGTGTCTTCTATGACAGAATGTAACTGCATTTTTTTAAACTTTACTTTATAGCTCTCACAAATTTTTGTAGTTTCTCGAGATATTGAAATTATATCTTTAAAGTATACTTGAATGTGATAAAATGACATTATGTTATTTAAGTAAAACTATATGTAAGCATCTTGACATTAATTATGTTGAGACTGTTGTAATTTGTTATTTTATTGACATATATTTTACAGACATATATTGTGGTATTCACAATGTTCTTATTTTAGCTTAAAAGACACATTATTTTAAGCATAGTTAAATGGTATGTTTATATTTAATAGTCTTCTGTATTTATAGGCCTCTAGTGTTCTTTATTTCTTTTTATATAACCAGACTTCATTTTTGATATCAATTTCCATTTATTGTTTCTTTTGTTATTGTTTGCAGTTCATTTTTTCTGGCAGTAACTTCTTTAAGCTTTTATTCACCGAATACATTTTTATTACATGTTTTTCAAACATATTTTCACTGAATATATAATTCTATTTAGTTATTTTTTATGTTTATCCTCAGCACTTTAAAGATATTGTTCATTGTCTTTTAGCTTCATTTATCTTCCTAAGAGTAGTCAACTGACATTCTTTTTATTATTCCCTGTTTTAAAATGGGTATATTTTTTATATTGCTTTTCATTTTTTTCTTTAACTGATTTTTTTTAATTTTAAAGATATGGAGTAAAATTCAAGGCTAGGTACTTAAGTGGTCATTGTAAAGGTAAAGTTTGGGCCTCCACTTGGTTCTCACTTTGCCTGGTTAGAGATTGGGTACCTTTATTGATACTATGAGCCTCCTCTTCCTCTCCCTCTGCTTCTCCCTCTCCCTCCCCTTCTCCCTCTTCTGATAGTGTCCCACCACTGCCATTCCCTTTCTTATCTAGCTTTATGCTAATCAGGTAGAAACTGAAAAGGAATGGAAGAATCTGGAAACTTCTTAGGATGCATAATCTGTATACTTTTATCACGATTAGAACGTGTTGGAGTATATGTTTCTTTGTATTTGTCTGTGTGTATGTGAGAGGAGAGGTGACTGGAATAAGAGAAGAGATCAAAAACACACTGATGCTTTTTTTCATATGTAAAAAAAGATGAAAGATGAATGTTTTAACATGACAATTTCTAGAATTAGGAATATAAAATGCTTTTTATTCCAATGAAAAAGGGAGATAATAATATGTCTACAATTTTTTTTAAAGTTATCAAGAGTGGTAGCAAAGCTTATTTGCAACATTGACTCAGTACCTAGCTTATAGTATAACTCAATAATATACAGAACTTAATTTTCAATCATTTGATGAGCTTGATTTGTACACTCCCAACTTGTCCAACTGCATTTGCAGTTAATTTATCTATTACATTTAAAGCTCATTTTTCACTAAAAAATTGCTGAGCTGAATTTAATGCCAGCAAATTAATTTTTTTTGTAGTGGATGAGAGAGCAAGCACATATGAAAGGTTTTACTATCAAGTACTTTGAATAATTTGATACTAAATTTACAGTGCAAATCTATTTTTATGCATTAACCAAAAAAGTCCATTAAAGTAAATTACAAATATACATTGTATTTTCCTTCCAATGCTTCTACTATTTTATTTAGGTCTGATTTTAGAAAACCAATTTTCCCAAGATTGGAAGTTGTTTTGTGTATTCATGTACACACACCAGATACACAATATTCATGTGTGTGTATATGTATATACACACTTTTATATATACACATATACAAACACACATTTTTTAATGGAAGGTTTTTAGGGCCACAATAGACAGTTTCACAGAACAGAATGAAAACAGTCAAGAAAATGGAATGTGGGAGTTTTTCTGTTCTCTCAATAAATCCTGCTTTCAAAAAAAAAAAGAAAATGGAATGTAAAATTGTAGCAGACAGGTTAATACTTTTCACTCTCATCCTCTCCCTCAGCATATCTGCTCCAACCTTCCAATAATCTTTCTCAAGGGCAGCCATGTCCTCATGGCCTCAGAAAATTCTCCTTTCTCCATCTTCTCACACTCTTACCAGTGAACAATGGCACACTTGGCATATATCAGGTCTACCTGTGGTCCAGGCAACACAAATATTCTGAAACATGTTTAGTAATATCTATAATTATTATAGGTCTGTATGCCAGTTAATAATAAATAGTAAATATTTAGATATAGCTTTAATTCTGTTTGTTTGTTTGTTTATTTATTTATTTATTTGAGTTGGAGTCTCACTCTGTCGCCCAGACTGGAGTGCAGTGGCTGCTCTCGGCCACCGCAGCCTCGACCTGCTGGGCTCCGGTGATCCTTCCACCTCAGCCTTCCAAGTAGCTGGAATTACAGACATGCGCTACCACGCCCGGCTGATTTTTTTTGATTTATTGTAGAGATGAGGTCTCACTGCTCAAGCGGGTCTCGAACCTGCAGGCTCAGGCAATCCACTCACCTCAGCCTCCCAAATGCACGGGATTACAGGCTGAGAAACCGAGCCTGGCTGTATATTTATTTTTAAAGTATTTGAATATTACTTGAGTTAAGTGATATTAGATTATCAATAATCATAATAAACATCAATGCTAACAGTACTATTTTATTATTGTCCTAAAAATAATGTATCATAAATCTGTTGGCTTACATGGAAAATATGATGTCTTATCTTTAAGTACTGAAGACAACTTTACTTGATTCTGTTTTTTACTAATACACTTAAATCCAAAGTTGTCTTAATTGCTTGTAATTTGTGTTCCCATGTTTGATGGAGGCTTTGAGTTAACAGAAAATTGTTTCCATGATCCAGTTGAATATCCTTCCTTGTTTGAGAAACTAGAGGTAGGATGGCAGTTATCAGACCAGCAATTGTAAGATCATTTATTAGAGCAGTTAGCAAATAATTATTGGACACCTACTATGGAATGGACTTAGCAGTTATTATCTAAAGAGTTTTATCTTTTTTCTAGCATATTCATTAATTCAGCAAAAAATCACCAATAAAGTTCTATGTATAGAAACTGTTCTAGAGACTAGATTTATAAATAAAAAAATAAACAATCTAGACAAACACTCTGTCCTCATAAGGCATACATTCTAGCTGAACAGAATCACATAAATGATAGATAAATTATAACTGGAGTAAGATAGTGATGAGATCTATGGAGGCAGATAGAGTAAGGGATTGGAAAATGGTTTTGTGTTTATTCAGATTATATTATTAGGAAAGGTTTTTCAAGGGAGTTTCAGACATATTGGACTCATAGCCATAAAGAAAGTCAGAATAATCCCTGAGGAACCTCCAGAAAGATACATCAACAAATATCGAGGTCTGAGATGAGAGTAAAGAGAATTGGGAGGCTAAAAGTTTATGATTGTGATAGAAAGTAATACTTTTATCTTTATCTTCTACTTAAACTTTTTCAAAATTCCAATATAATTAGTTTTTGAGGCTCAAGGTACAAGACCTCCAGAGATGTTCCCAGTGATCATGCCCCCTCCAGCCACTAGGCAGTTTTTTAACCATCCTGGAGCCCTCTCTCAAGCCCTGGACCAAATGAAAATAAAGTTTTTTGCAGCAAAAAAAAAAAAAAAAAAATTTGCCAGGCTCGGTGACTCAGGCTGTAATCCCACGCCTTTGGGAGGCTGAGGTGAGTGGATTGCCTGAGTCCGCGGGTTCGAGACCCACCTGGGCAGCGAGGCCTCATCTCTACAATAAATAAAAAAATCAGCTGGGCGTGGTAGTGCATGCCTGTAATTCCAGCTACTTGGAAGGCTGAGGTGGAAGGATCGCCGGAGTCCAGCAGGTCGAGGTTGTGGTGGCCGGGAGCGGCCACTGCACTCCAGTCTGGGCGACAGAGTGAGATTCCAACTGAAAAAAAAAAGAAAAGAAAGAAAATCAAATATACATTTTTTTCAATGTGTTCTCAAATTTGTAAGGAGTCTTATTAATCAGAGTAACTAACTGAGAGTGCTGGCTGTCAGTTTAAAACTAGCAAGACTCTACTCCGCCTTATCAAACAGCTCTATTCTTATTTAACCTCATTTATTTTGATTGTAAGACTGTGAACATTCCGTAGCTTCTGCTTCATTATTGCTTGTTTTTCCTTCTAATATCTTGTTTGTTCATGTTCTCTGATTATGTTGACTTAGTATAATCTATTGTTAATAACATGACAGAATATTTTCAAGTATGAATAGTCATATACTCATAGCTCAATAATTTATTTCACTCTCTAGAACAATGACATATCAGGTGTTGACTTAGACCGATTTTATTTTTTAAATTATTGATTTGGTTTATTTTCTTTTCACATCAAAGAACTTGGATAATTGTTTCTAGAATAATATTAATCCAAACCATTTGTTACAGAATCAAGTCTCTTTTCATTATTTCAAACTGCTTTAAAAACCATGTACTCACATAAGTGTTAATGATAACAAGATTTTCTAAACATTGACACATAAAATTAATGATAAGATGCTGTCTTTTTTTGGAATTTAATTCAATTTCCAAGTGAAGTGTTATAAATTGACCCATTGTTTTTATTGTAGTTTCTCTTTGAGGGTGGACTAAATTAAAAATATAATGTAGGGTAATTTTATTTCTTTCATTGTTGATATAAATATGGATGACGATTTGTACAACACATATCCATTAAAACTGGAAACTATACAAACAAAGGATTAAAAGATAAAATTTTGATTACTTGTTTTTGCCAGTCAGTGTTCAAAGAAAAATACTTGTTATGCCACATTGTGGAGCTAGACAATTTAGTTGCTGCATTGGGGAATTGGTGGTTACTGCCACAATATTGAACTAGCCTGTCATACGCATTTCTTTCTTTTCTCCGTCCACTTTACTCTTGCTACCTTATTCTTGTTCTTCCTTTTATTCCAGTGATGATCTAGTTTTGTAGGACACCTATAGATATATTGGCACTCAAAACTAAGGAAATTTCAGAGATCATTGTGTGATAAATTAGTAGTGCGTGGGAGTTGACTAAATAGTTACTTCTAACACTCAATATTTTAACTGAGACATAAAGTCATCAGAATATAGGGCAATCCCCTTGCTCTGGGAGGTTTTCTGTCCTCTCAATAAATCCTACTTTCTGAAAAAAAAAAAATCAAAATATTTCATTGCTTTGGAGGAGTAATTTGATTACTTATAAATTATTTTGTAGTTTAAGTGTCAAATAATTTTGCTTCCTATACTAGTAAACATACATACTTTGCCCTCCTTACAAATGATGAGTAAGCCGGGCTCGGTGGTTCAGCCTGTAATCCCCGCCTTTGGGAGGATGAGGTGAGTGGATTGCCTGAGCCCGCAGGTTCGAGACCCGCCTGGGCAGGCGAGACCTCATTTCTACAATAAATCAAAAATTTAGCCGGGCGTGGTAGCACACACCTGTAATTCCGGCTACTCGGAAGGCTGAGGTAGAAAGATCGCCGGAGCTCAGCAGGTCAAGGCTGCGGTGGCCAGGAGCGGCCACTGCACTCCAGTCTGGGCGACAGAGACTCCAACTCACACACACAAAAAAAATGATGAGTATAAGATGACATTTCTTGGTCCATTAACCTGCACATTTCTATTTTGAAAAATCTTTTCCAAAATAAAGTGAATTATTTCCCATAAATTAACAAAACACCCATTTTATGCTATGTGCAAAGTTATGTCACATCTTCTCTTTGTATTTTTTCTCTGATATTGCTAATCATGCTGTCATTCTTAGTACAACCTTTAGTGGATTCTATAATTTGACAGTGAACCAGTTCTAAATTTAATTCTAGAGTCTCTTTTTCTTTCCATAGTGCTGTGAGAGATAATGGGTATTGTGTGGTTACCTCTACTCCTATATTTTAACTCCAGTACCAGACCAACTACATTTAGAATAATTGAATTTGGCTGTCAAAGCATCATATAAAACTCAACATATTCCAAAATACTAATTTTATTTCTCAATTATCAAATTCTTTTTAGTCTGAACTTTAGAATCATCAATATAGCAGCAATCTGGTTATGTGCTTTCTTACCCCATATAGATGAAATCTTGATTCATGGATCTTTCGTACTATTTAGTAACATTCCACAGCAGTCCCCATTACAGGAGAATTTTCTTCAACATTCCCCCTCAATACTGTCATTGCCACTACACTATCCCTGACCTCCATCATTCAATGTGCAGTATCACAATAATTGCATTCTGGAAGGCCTATGTGATCCCTGGTTCTCCCTTTTTTCTTTAACTTTATACTTTATATTTTACTATACTTCTCACCGCACTGCTTTTCATATTCATATTTTATTTGCTTATTCTCCTTTACTCTGGAGTTTTTGCATTTGGCAATAAGCAGACAAAGCTTAGTGGTACTGTGTCAATAAAGGGGCAGAATTGAATGGAAAATATGTATTTATTACCTTTATTTATATATTCCCAGGGTAAAAGAGAAGAAATATGAGAAACCTAATATTTATTCAGCAAATGGTATGTGTTAAGCAATGTGCCAAATATTGATAACAACATCGTTTCTTCAAATTCAGAGTAACCAGAGAAAATATTTGCTCAAATGGGTAACTCATTGGATGGTACCTCCAAGGAGCAAAGTAAAATCCAAGGTTCACCTGGAGATAGGGCTATTGTATAGAATATTATATTATCAAATTGTACTCATGCTACATTATTTCCTTGGTCCTGCTACAATTTGTAATGAAATTCTAGAGAAAAAATAAAGAGGTCTCCTTTTTTATATGGATGAATTGTAAAAATTTATAATGTATAATTAGATTCCTATACTAGAATAAAGTAGAAGATTTATGACAGGAATAATAATAATAACAATAGCAAAAGCTCATGTGGTCTTTGCTATGCAGCATACACCATACACTATTTTTAAGTATTAACTAGTTTAATTTTTTCAGTAATAATTTGTAGTGAGGGATATTATTGTAACATTTTTAAGATGAGAAAGTAGAATCACAGATACATAACTAACTTGCCCAAGGTCATATAGCAAATAGCTGGGAGAACCATAATTCTAGGAAAGCAGACTCACAGCAAATCATTTATTCACAATTTATGCTGTGTAAGTACATGAATGGCCATGGGGAATAAAGGGACAGATGCCTGCCAAGTCTTTTTTGTTTCCCCTGAAATAGTGTTTATGACATCACCAGGCAATTGATTTGTAACATCCTTGCATTAGATTACAGATCAAGCACAAGGTAAAGAATAATTATTTAGTTTTCCAAAGTCAAGCAAAGGCAATTCAAAATATTGAATTAAATATTTCCAGAAGTAAAAATACCAATACAGGTAATGTTCAAGTTATAAAAAAAAAAATCCACTATTAAGTTTTGGGATATGCCATGTGTAATCTGTAAACCAAAATGGAGTAATTCCCTGGCCTTGTAGTAGGTGTAAATGACATGAGGATTTTTTCTGTATTAACTAAAATGTCATCCTTGAGTAGTCGTTATTTATTCTACTTCTCTATTTGAGACTTTGAATAAATCTTCCAATAAATATAACCAGAAGAATAGTTAAAATGCAGGCCAGTAAGTTCTACCTAAATCACTACAATCATTTTTTTGGTTGCATCTAAAATCAAGACAGCAAATATGAATAATAAGACAACAATTAGCTTTGATTATTTTTTATATTGTTTTGGGTTTATTTGTTCACAATTTTTGTAGGAAAATATTTATTGAATATTTTAAAGTGCAAAGTATTTAGTGTAAAATTGTTACTAAATATTTGCACTCCTTGTCTTTGTGAAAGTTGCAATGCAATCGTTATTATTTTTTACATTTGCAGATACAGTTTAATAATACTTCAAAGGTGAGGCAAACGAGTATGAACTCTTAGAAAAAAAATCAAGAACTTGATTTATTTTTGAAATTGCATGTATTTTAAAATAATTTCTCACAATGGATACTGCTCGAAGGTCCAGTATTGTATTCTTTCTTTCCAAACTGGTAATTATGACAGAGAGGAAAATCATCCTGCACGAGTGGAACAAGCAAAAACTAAAATTCCTGTGAAGAAAATCTCAAATTTGCCGTCTTTGAATTGCTTGTTTTAAGTAAAGGTTTTTTTTGCTACTTAAAATGGTAAATTTTTGGATGCTTGAAAAAAACTGGTAATTAAAGTTGTATGTCAGCAATGTTCATTAACTCAGAAAAGAAGAGATAAAGGTGAATTGCTTACTATCATTGGCTCAATTTTATTACTAAACTAGCTTAATCTGCTTCTTAATTTTTGGAGTTAATGTTTAATGTGGTACATTATTTCTTATAAAAATTAATTGATTTCTATGATGAAATCACAGCAACTATACAGATTTAGGATGAGCATTTGCAAAGACTAGATAAGAAGAACACAAATTAAGAAAAGGACATGCAGAGAGAGAAACAATTCTGAAAAACATGAACAAATTTAAGTCACTTTGGAAAATTACACAATGAGAACAGAGCAATAAATATAAATGTGAATACACACAAAAAGGGAAATTGAATTGAAACAAAGACAAAAGAGACAAGGAAACTAACTTGTGCAATTTTTTTTCTCTCAACATTCAAGATTCCGGTTTCTGAAAAACAATCTCTAATGGCCTATCATAGAATGTCTCAGTATCTTTATTCTTCATATTACTCAGCACTAAACAAACAAACAAACAAACAAAACCCCCCTACGTATATACACAAGAGCAGAGTGCTACATAATTTAGAGTAGTTTGTCATGCTTCTCTTTCTTGGTATGAGAAAAATACCACCCAAGATACATGATTTAAGCAGTGTGTTTGATTTTTAAACAAAATAATTAAAAGTCAAATCTGGTTACATTTACTTTTTGACCTTGGATGCTCCATTAACATAAGAGGAATGTATCAGATAAAGATTTCAAATTATTCCTCTGATTTTCAATTTTATTTTATTAATTTTTTTCTCTTTAAATTTTTATTTTGAAATTGTGGGTTACAATTCAGGGTTAGGTATACAGATGTTCCTTGTGCAGGTACACTTATTGATGAGGTGTTCCCCCCCTTCCCCAGGCGGATATCAACTATTGTCAATTCCAGCTTCCCACCCCCACCCCCCTTCCCACAGTTTCCTTCTGCTTTCAATCCCTTTCCTACAGTAATACGGTAGTTGTTCAAGGTCCACTTATGAGTGAGAACATATGGTACTCAGCTCTTTGTTTCTGTGAGAGATCACTCAGTATTATAAACTCTAATTCCAGTCGGGCTTGGTGGCTCAGCCTGTAATACCACGCCTTTGGGAGGCTGAGGTGAGTGGATTGCCTGAGCCCGCGGGTTCGAGACCCGCCTGGGCAGCGAGACCTCATCTCTACGATAAATCAAAAAATCAGCCGGGCGTGGTAGCGCAGGCCTGTGATTCTGGCTACTTGGGAGGCTGAGGCGGAAGGATCCCCGGAGCCCAGCAGGTCGAGGCTGCGGTGGCCGGGAGCGGCCACTGCACTTCAGTCTGGGCGACAGAGTGAGACTCCAACTCAAAAAAAAAAAAAAAAAAATTAACTCTAATTCCATCCAGGTTGCTGTGAAGTTCATGATTTTGTTCTTCTTTATGGCTGCATAATAGTTCATCTTGTATACGTACCACATTTTTTTTTTTTTTTTTAGCCAGTCCTCTTTTGATGGGCAGCATGGTTGGTTCCATGTTCCTGTTATTGTGAACAAAGCTGCGATAAACATATGTGTGCAGGTATCTTTTTTATAGAGTATCCTGAGTTCTGCCGGGTATATTCCCAGTAGAGGGATTGCGGGGTCATATGGAAGGTCAATTTTTAGAACTTTGAGGAATCGCCATACTGATTTCCACAGAGACTGTACTAGTTTACACTCCCACCAACAGTGTAGAAGTGTTCTCTTTTTGCCACATCCTCTCCAGCATCCGTTATTTTTTGAATTATTGATGAGGCCATTTGACTGAAGTTAGGTGGTATCTTGGTGTAGTTTTAATCTGCATCTCCTTGATGACTAGTGAGGCTGAACAATTTTTCATGTGCTTGTTGGCTGCTTGTATGTCTTCTTTTGAGAAGTGTCTATTCATATCTTTAGCCCATTTTGTAATGGGACTGTTTATTTTTTTATTTTCAGCACGTTTGAGTTCCTTGTAGATCCTTGATGTTAGGCCTTTGTCAGACATGGAGTTGGAAAATATTTTTTCCCATTCTGTGGGCTGTCTCCCTGCTGTCTTGATGGTTTATTTGGTTTTGCATAAGCTTGTCAGTTTAATGAGGTCCCACTTGTCTATCTTATCTCTTATGGCCTGGGCACTTCGGGTTTTGATCAGGAATTGGTTGCCAGTTCCAACTTCCATAAGAGTGTCTCCTGCATTTTCTAAGGTTCTTACAGTTTGATTTTCAATTTTAACTCACAAATTTTATTTTCTTCAATATAAAACAAACTTTATGACAAGCAAGTAATAGTTATTTACTATTTCCATAATCCTTTCAATATACAATTTTTCTATACTTAAACCAGGAATTATTTTTACTGAAAGACAATAGGGAAGAGTGACATAAACAAATGAAACCCTAAACCCAGTCCAACATAGTTAACACAAATTTGCATTCATTTTTATAACAGCATGTCTGACATACCTAAAAGAATTAGACAGAAATATAATCAAAGTTCAAAAGGACAAAAGTTGTATCTTTTGCTATCAGCAAGAGTGAAAATCTTCTAATTCCTGCAACACTGTTCAGAGTTCTCAGAAGTATTTTTTCTCAGTATTGGGGAAAATTTAATCCCAGACTAAAAGCTATGTAGCCCAATAACATATATTTTAAAAAGAGACTGAAAAGCATCTTAACTGGGTCCAAGAATTAAGCTCAATAATAATTTGAGGAAGACAAAAATATCTAATGCCAACTGGATTATAATTCAAGTTATCTAGCATTCCACTAAAAATTACCAGGTATATAAGCTTGGGCAACATGGTGAGACCTCATCTTTACAATAAATGAAAAAAATTAGCCAGATGTGGGAATGCACGCCTGTAGTTATGGCTACTTGGAAGGTTGAGGCGGAAGGATCACCAGAAGCCAGCAGGTTGACGCTGGGGTGACCGTGAATGTGTCACTGCCCTCCAGCCTTGGCGACAGAGTGAGTCTACAACTCAAAAACAAAGCAAAACAAAAGAAAATTACCAGGTATATAAAAAAAGCATATCCATAATTAGAAGAAAAATCAACCAAATAAATCCCATGCAGAAATAACAGAAGTAGTAAGCAGAAACAAAAATTATTACAACTGTTAGACTAAATAATTACAATTGTTAAATTGTTTAAATAATTAAACTAAATTATTGCAACTGTTAAATTATTTAAGTGGAAGACCATTTGCCTAAGCCTTTCTCTGTACTTTGAGGTTCCTACATAACAAACCGTAATCTAACTTAGTACCTAAACAAACTAAAATCTAATTTAGGAGTATAGGAATCAAATTTTAGCCAGTCACAGACAGACATCTCAGCACACTGTGCCCAAATGAAGTGGATGCCTAATATCCAACTAGATAATTTCTGTACTTTACTTCTTTTTCTGCCTATAAAAGTGCACTGCTCACACTGTTGGGCAGAAGTCTCTCAAACTTTTTTGGTTCTGAGTGCTGCTCTATTTGTGAATTATTCTTTAGGCAAATAAACTATGCTAAATTTAATGTCTAAAGTTTTTTTTTTATATATTAGTGTATTCCATATGTTTAAGAAGCTAGATACTAGTTAAAAGATATTCTAAAAGAATCAAATGGAACTACTACAAAAGAAAACTACAAAGTCTGATAATACAGTGAATTGGGTTAATAGCAGATTATACATTGTTAAATAATAGATAGCATATTTTTGCATTGGAGAATCTGAAGACGTACATAGCAAAAGAAACTTTGCAAAATAAAACACAGATAAAAAAGTCTAAAAAAAGAATTAAGCATATATATTTATGATATGAGAACTCAAATGAGAAGGAACAAAAGAGACAATAGAAAAGATATTTGAGGCAATAATGGCATAATATTTTCTGCATTTAAATTCACTATAGAGTAACAAATCAAAAAAAAATATATCTCAGGGAGAGAGAAGATAGAAGCTGGATAGGCAGGCAGACAGGGAGCGTCTTGAGAAGACGTAACACCTGTGGGAATGCCCCCTGCACCACCCCCTTAATATGACTGTTGGTTTAAAATTTGGTTAATGTGGTTAAGAACATTCTGTCAACCCAGGATGTACTGCTAACAGGGACTTTTTGCCGCTTGAATTCAGGTGCAGTAGCTTAACTAAATGTCCTAACTTGATCTTGGCTTATTATAATATCATTAACATGGTATGTGCATTGTGGTTTATCCCCCTGAGTGAGCTTTTCTATGGTACTTATGGGTAATAGTCAAGATGGAGTAACTTTGGTCAAGGACCCTCATGTGCAATAAGAATTGGGTCTCAGGAATTAAGGGACAGATGAGATGTAAATAAGAGAAATGACCCCAGAAAAGATAAGATAAAAACCATTAAAAAAAAGAAAGAAAGAAAGAAAGAAAGAAACTCCTAGCACCAGTCACATATTTTGGGTCCCCTCTCTTTTTCTAGAGAGTTTTATTGCTTAATAAACTCCTTCTTTCACTCATCCTTTTGTTGTCCACGTTCTTTAATCTTCTTGGTTGTGGGACAAAAAGCCAAGGTTGCTGGTTTAAGCTGACAGTGGATTTCAAAACTCCTGGAACATTAGCAATAGCCACAGTGTCCAGAGGGGAAGGTAAAAGTATATAATTGTTACGTTTTTAAAACTATTTCAGTGTTGTAATTTGGAGGTAGATTATGACATATGAAAAATATAAATAATGAACTTTAAAACAGCCACTAATATTAGCAAAAATGATTGTGGCTACCAAAACCAAAAGAGATTAAAATGAGTCATAATATGCCCAATACAAGAAGATAGAACAAGAAGAAAAACAAAACAAAGGATGATCAAGATGAATAGGTATTATATAGCACTGGAAATACTCTAAACACTCCAATTAAAAGCAAAGATTATGCAACAGATACAATTTTCAAGAATCAATTATATACTACCTATGACAAACCAACTTTAAATGTAAATGACAAGCAGTTCAAAGTTAAAAAGATGAAAAATATATCTCTTGGTTACATTAATTTAAAAAACTGTATTGACTATATTAACAGAGAAAAACTTGTTCTGGCTAAGAATCTTATAGAGGACAGAGAGGATCATCTCATAATGATTGCATCAATTTATCAAAAAAAAGTCAACCTTAAATATTGAGCAGCTAACAATAAAGCTTAATAATCTATGAAGCAAAAACATATGAATCTATAAGATGATTTTCGACTTTTTTGAGTCAGGGTCCCACTCTGTAGCCCAGTTTGGAATGGAGTAACATGATTACAGCTTGACCTCCTGGGATCAGGTAATCTTTCCATCTTGTCTTGAGTAACTAGGACTGCAGGTAGCTGCCTCTACTCCTGGCTAGCTTTATTTTTATTTTTTTGTACATAGGAGGTTTTACTGTGTTGTTCATGCTTATGAGAATACATTTTAAAAATCACAAAGATGTTTGGAGTGTCCAACATTCATTTCTTAATAATTGTCAGAACAAATATACAGAAAATCAGTATGGCTATAAAAGACATATAAAAGAGCAATGGCATCAACTCACTTTACCTAATTAACAGTTATAGACATTCCAGTCAATCACAGAAAAAATACTATTATTTTTAAGATCTCAAGAAGAAATTACCAAAATAAAATACTTCATGACTCATACAATGTCTCAAGTCTATAATAAAATTATTAAATTATGCAAATTCTGATCTCTGATGACAGCTGAATTGAATTAGATAGCCTGGAAATCTTCAAATACATAGAAACTAGAGAATACAATAGTAAATATCACATGGGTTAAAGATGTAATTTTAAAGAAAGTCAGAAAAAATGTTTAACTAAATAAAAACATAACGTGTCAATATTGGTAAGAAGTAGTTAAAACAGTAACTAGAGGTATAATTCTAGCTGTAACTATTAATTTTAATAAAGAAGAAAACCCCAAATTAATGACTCAGATTTTATACAATGAATTGAGAAAAAAGGGAAAGTGAAACCCCAAGTTAACAAAAGAAAGAGAATAATAAAAAATCAAAAGGAAAATCAATGGAATTTAAAAGAGAAGAACAATAGAAAAATCAGTGAACCAAACTTGATTCTTTGAGATGCTTAAAGATATTGATAAGCTTCTAGTGAGAATAATCAGAATAAAATAGAGAAGAAATAAATTACAATATCAGGAATGAGACAGGTGTTCTCACAATAGATATCAAAGTATGGTCCAAAAATATTATAAATAAATTTATGCAAATAAATTTAGCTATGTAAATAAATAGACCAGTTTTAAGAAAGTCACATACCACTGATACCCATAAAAATATATAATAATATAGATATCTTTATTTCCATTTATAATAAAATTAGTTTATAGCTAAAAATATTTTTGCAAAGGAAACTTCAGATCCAGGTGACTTCCACCTTCTGTTCACAATACCCATACTATACCTTGGATTTGTACCTAAAATCTAGAAACCATGTTCTTGGATTTGGATTGCTGTTTTTTAATAAGAGTTTCAGTAGCATCAAACATAAATAATTATACAGTAAAACAAAATAAAAAATAGGACTTTTTTGACAGAGATAATGAAAACAAAAACTTTGCAAAATAAAAGCACTGGATCATGAAAATAGTTACAAGAATTTGGTAAAAATAAAAAATAATCCAGCAATTTTATAAAAATGGTATACACCATGATCCAGTGTGAGAAATGTTAAATCAGTTTAAAGTTTGTAAATTAATTTAGTTTTTACCATACTGATAAACTAAAAGAAACTATGATCAGTTTGATAGTTGCAAATAAATCATATTTATTATCAGATGAGTTGATATATAAATTGTGTTAAGTCCAATAATAAAATACTAGTAAGCTATAAAATAGAAATAATTATTTACACATGCAATACCATGAGTGAATCTCAAGATAATTATGCTGAGTTAAAGTCAACAATATATGTGTACATTGTGATTTCATTGACATGACATTCTAGAAAGTGTAAAGAAATCGATATTGAAGCAATCAGGTATTTCCCAAACTTATGTGTGAATGTGGAAGGGAGGGGTAAAACAAAAGGAGAAGAAGTAGCCATTATTAAGGGGCAAGATAAAATGTTTTGTTGTGATGATATTCTTATTACCTTGAATAAGGTCATGATTTATGAATACATTCATATGTCAAAACTTGCACATTATATATTTTCAAAATTAATGTGCTGACTATTCATCAATAACACTGCTTAAGGAAATATATATTATTTTATACCACTATCCAATAAAAAGACCACTAGTAGAGCACAGATGAAATAGCCATTACTTTAGGATTGTGATAATTGAAAAAATAAGAGTTTCTTAGGAAAACAAAGTAATCATATCTTTTCAGCTAATGGTAACCTCTGAAATTCACAATATTGAAATATTTATAAAAATGCAGATTGGACATTCAAATTTTTTTATCCTTTATTTATTCTATCAATTATTACTATGGGCCAACTAAATGTTTCTTGCTGATGTGAATATAAAAGTGAGGAACAAAAAAATGTGTCCTAGTTCAATGATTACTTGCTAATAAAGAAGATAGAAAGTAGAAAATAGATGAGGAGAAAGTGAGAATGATAGTAAGAATGATCAGAGAAGACCTTGCTGAGAATGTAAGTCATTAGAAAATCACAGAGGAATTCAACTAGAAATTCCCTCCTTCTGTTCACAATACCCATACTATAGTTTGGATTTGTACCTAAAACGTAGAAACTATGTTCTTGGATTCGGATTGCTGTTTTTTGCTTTTTGTTTTTTTTTTTTTTTTTTTTTTTTCCATTGAAAAATCACTTTTATTCCAATATAAACTAAAAGACAGTATAGATCATCAGTCATTTAGGATATAAGTGAATGTCCACAATTATAGCTGTCAGGAATTCTCGTTGACATCATTTCACATTCTGGTGCAATTGATGTAGACAGCTTGCTGTTTTTTTTAATAAGAGTTTCAGTAGCATCAAACTTAAATAATTATACAGTAAAACAAAATAAATATTTCACACTAAGTGAAATAAATAAAATTTTTAGATAGCTCTGTGCCAGTTCAGGTCAGATTTTGGTATCATATGAACTCGTCATGTTTTTCATAGTAAAAGACACACACACACACACACACACACAACCTCATATCTGTACTATAAGACTGAATCTATCTTGGAAATATCTAGTTGCTGGTGAGGGTATAATACATGTCATCCACAATCAGACTGGATAGAATAAGGTGTATAAAGTATGCAATAAAAGAAAATATGCAAAAAAATTACTTTTCCTAAGCTATAAAATAAGCATGATTGGTAAGAACAATATTCAGGGGCAAGAAAACTGAGAATATAAACCTGGTTTTAATATTAATATGATATAACCTTGAAAATGGGCATAAACCATCTAAAATTCAGTTTAAGTACCTGAACTATGAGTAAAATAATAATATTTAAAAAATCTGTGAAAACTTGAAAATAAGACTAAAGAGTGAGTCGTTATTCAGAAGCACAGACCCACCTAAGAACTATTTAATTATTTAAGAAATAAACTTTGCTCTTTCTCTGCCTAGTATCTATTAAATGTAAAGTTACATGTTAACTTATGGACTTTTGTTGGTAGATAAATAAATCATTTAGGTGCAGTTGAAAAAAAATCTTAAAATGTACATTTTATTGTCTTCTAAAATATTAACCACATTAGCCAGTTTGAACCTAGCCTATCAATCTTATTCTAAGATTATTTTATTTCAATACCTATATCTATTCAAATCCTCAAGTGCATTTTGAACCAGTCTGACCATATTTTTATTCCAGTATGAATGAGTTAAATAAAGTATTTTATACTTTATATTTGTATGAAAGTGAAATTTTACAATCTAGAAAATTACACAGTATTGCAGGACGTGTTTGAGATTTTTTTTTGAGTCGGAGTCTCACTCTGTCACCCAGACTGGAGTGCAGTGGCTGCTCCCGGCCACCGCAGCCTCGACCTGCTGGGTTCTGGCGATCCTTTCGCCTCAGCCTTCCGAGTAGCTGGAATTACAGGCATGTGCTACCACACCCGGTTGATTTTTTTATTTATTGTAGAGATGAGGTCTCGCCTGCCCAGGCGGGTCTCAAACCCGCGGGCTCAGGCAATCCACTTACCTCAGCCTCCCAAAGCAGGCTGAGCCACCGAGTCCGGCTGTGTTTGAGATTTACTTGAGTTGCACTAGGAAAATGGTAAGCACTCAGCAACTTGATATATATTAGTTTGTTTTATCATTATTATGATTTTATTTTTTTTAAAAATTTCCATGTGCATTTGGCATATAAGAATATAATTGCTGCACCAATGCACCCATAAAGCATATTATTAGATGGTTGAATCTTCTTAGATCTCAGCACAAATGCTATAAGTGCTTTACAGTCTTCGGGTGAAAAAGTGGCATTTTTCTTTCAGAGAAAAGAAACTTAGGAACTGTATATAATTATATTCATTTACAAATTTTATGCAACTTTAACTATGAAAAATACTGTCAAGCTTCAGCAAATTTAGGAAGTGTTTTGCAACCCTTTCTATATATACTGATAACCCAACTCAAAAAATAAGCAGGAAAAAAAGTGATTTGTTTTTAACTTTGCAGGCCTTTTAATAACTTTTATTTTTTATTTTTATTTTTTTATAACTTTTATTTTGATTTACTTCATTCAAAAATTGTATGGGGAAGCTAATATATTTTCCTTTTTTTATTTTTATTTTTTTTTTTTGAGTTGGAGTCTCACTCTGTCACCCAGACTGGAGTGCAGTGGCCGCTCCCGGTCACCGCAGCC
>NW_007249928.1:281776-393724 GCF_000164805.1 Carlito syrichta | reverse complement strand
ACCTCAGCCTCCCAAAGGCGCGGGATTACAGGCTGAGCCACCGAGCCCGGCTATATTTTCCTTTTTATGAATGAAGACTTTGAGACTAAATGAGTCTGAATTATTTTCTCAATATCATTAAAACTCATTAGTTACAGAATCTGTATTTGAATCATTTTTGATACAAAAATTTTGTTCTTTTTCTATTTAAAGATGTGGGGTACAATTCAGAATTAGGTATGCAAATGTTCATTATGCAAGCACCCTTGTTGATGAGGTGTGCCCCTCCCTCCCCTGGAATTTTCCCTCAACTACGAAACCCACTTCCCTCCCCAGCAGTTTCCCCACTACTACCAATCCCTTCCTTATATTATTATGATAATTGTTCAAGGCCCGCTTATGAGTGAAAACATATAGTACTCTGTTCTTTGTTTCTGTGATTGATCACTGAGTATGATCGACTCTAAATCCATCCAAGTTGCTGTGAAGTCCATAAGTTTGTCCTTTATAGCTGCATAATAGTCCATTGTGTTATATGTATCACATTTTTTTTTAATCCGGTCCAGTTTTGATGGGCAGCATGGTTGGTTCCATGTTTTTGCAAGTGGGAATAAAGGTGTAACAAACATGCATGTGCAGGTATCTTTTTTGTAGAATGATTTGAGTTCCTCTAAGTACATTCCCAATAGAGGGATTGCTGGGTCATATGGAAGGTCAATTTTTAGTTCTTTCAGAAATTGCCACACTGTCTTCCAAAGAGGTTGCACTAGTTGGTATTCCACCAGCAATGTAGAAGTGTTCCTTTTTCTCCTCATCCTTGCCAACATCTGTTGTTTGTTTTATTAATGACGGTCAGGTCACTCTTACTAGGGTTAGGTGGTATCTCAATGTGGTTTTGATGTGCATTTCCTGTTGATGAGTGATGCTGAGCACTTTTTCATGTGTCTGTTGGCTGCCCATATATCTTCTTTGGAGAAGTATCTATTCATGCCTTTTGCCCACTTCTTAATAGCTCCCCCACCCTTTTGGTGCATTTGAGTTCCTTTTAGATCTTAGATGTTAGGCCTTGGTCAGATATTCAGCTGGCAATATTTTTTCCCATTCTGTGGGCTGTCTCCCTGCTCTCTTAATGATTTCTTTTGCTTTGAAGAGGCTTATCAGTTTAATAACTTCCCACTTGTCTAACTTATTTCTTTTCTTTTCTTTTTTCTTTCTTTTTTTTTTGAGTTGGAGTCTCACTCTGTCTCCCAGACTGGAGTGCAGTGGCCGCTCCCGGCCACCGCAACCTTGACCTGCTGAGCTCCTGATCCTTCTGCCTCAGGCTTCCAAGTAGCTGGAACTACAGGCGCGCGCTACCACACCCGGCTAATTTTTTTTTTTGATTTATGTAGGGATGAAGTCTCGCCTGCCCAGGCAGGTCTTTAACCCGCAGGCTCAGGCAATCCACTCACCTCAGCCTCCCAAAGGCGCGGGATTACAGGCTGAGCCACAGAGCCCGGCTGTAACTTATTTCTTTTTCTTTTTCTTTTTTTTTGAGTTGGAGTCTCACTCTGTCGCCCAGACTGGAGTGCAGTGGCCGCTACCGGCCACCACTGCCTCGACCTGCTGGGCTCCAGCGATCCTTCCACCTCAGCCTTCCAAGTAGCCAGAATTACATGCATGCGCTACCACGGCCGGCTGATTTTTTGATGTACTGTAGAGATGAGGTCTACTGCCCAAGTGGGTCCCGAACCTGCAGGCTCAGGCAATCCACTCACCTCAGCCTCCCAAAGGAGCGGGATTACAGGCTGAGCCACCGAACCGGCTTGTAATTTATTTCTTATGGTATGGTCACTTAGGGCTTTGATCAGGAATTGGTTGCCAGTTCCAATTTCCATAAGGGTGTCTCCTGCATTTTCTAAGGTTTTCATAGTTTGAGGTTTTATGTTTAGGTCTTTGATCCATTTAGAGTTAGTTTTTGTGTATAGTGATAGGCAGGGGTCCTGCTTCAATATTCTGCATGTGATCAGTCATTTTCCCCAGCACCATTTATTGGCTAGGTTCTCCTCTCCCCAGTGGTTATCGGAGGCTTTGTCAAAGATAAGTTGGTTGAGAAATTGAGGTTTTGCTTACAAAATCTCTATTCTGTTCCATTGGTCTGCATGCCTGTTCTTGTACCAATACCAGGCTGTTTTGATTACTGTAGTCTTATAGTAAAGTTTGAAGTCTGGAAGTGTGTTACTTCCTGCTTTATTTATTTTGCTAAGGATTGTTTTGGCTATTCATGGTTGTTTATGTTTCCATATGAATTTCCGTATTGTCATTTCCAGGTCTGAGAAGAATTATGCTAGTAATTTAATGGATAGTGTGTTGAATCTGTAGATTGCCTTTGGTAGGATGGACATCTTAACAATGTTGATTCTTACTATCCATAAGCATGGAATATTTTTCCATTTATTTGTGTCTTTTTGGCTTTGTTTCAGCAGTGTTTTTTGTTCTCATTGTAAAAATGTTTCACTTCTCTGGTTAGGAAGATGCCGAGGTATTTCATTTTTTGTGTGCGGAAGATTTTGTTCTTAATCAATATTGTACAATATTTTAAGACACACAAAAACACCCAAGAGTTTTCTTTATTTATTTGGTCTCAATCCCTGTGTTTGATAATTGAGAATCATGCTTTATTAGAACTAATATATCAATTTTCTTGAATAAAAACAAAAATCTTTATCTTCCTTGATACAAGTCTTTCTCCCTCTTCCCATCAACTAGCATTTCATTCCTTATGCAGACAGATACTATTTATAGCAAGTTTTATCTATTTTATCTATATGTGGAATGTGTTTTTTTCTTTCTGTTTCCTTTCTCTGTATTCTTTACTTTATCTGTTTTATCTATATGTGAAATGTGTTTTTTCTTTCTCTTTACTTCTTTCTCTTTTAATTAAATTTTATTTACAAGTAAAGATGTGTGTGTTGATTGCATAGCTAAAGCCATGACATTCTTGCTTATGCTACTAAGTATTCAGCATTAAAAAACAAAAGATGTTTAAAAATAAATTTCTAAATAACTTGCAAGGGAGTTTTGTTTTAAACATAAATGTTTTAATTAGTAGACAACACAAGCACAGCTTTCTTTTTAATTCTGTCATATACATATAGATATATGTATGTTCTTATGAAATGAATACATAAATATGCATATATTCTCATTAAAATGTATATTTGTCCTCAATTTTTACCATTTGAATGCCTATTCTGTTATATACTTTGGCCTTATAATATACCATAAACAGTCAGGATTGCAAAATAAAGAAAAATAAAAACAATTATTTTAATCTCTTATTGAACTCGTATTCAAGTAAAATATAAACTTTCTATGTCAAAGTACCATTTACACTGCTGTCTCATTTTATTCACTTTTGATTATCTTTTGGATCTATGTTGAGGACTTTCAGAACTGCTTTTAAGTTGAAAAGTACATAGTCATAACTAAGATGGTGGCCCTTCAAGCAGTGAGATGCCAATTTTGATCTTATGTTTATTATTTACCAGCTGTTTGTCCTTATGTTTGCTGTTTATTTACTAAATTTTGTTATTCTATGTGTCAGAATTTCTTTTCTAAAAAACAAGGGTAATAATAATCCAGTGAGTAGTTATAGGTAATAATACAATTATTATATAGAGTACTTAAGAACTCTCAAAACATGAACTAAATTTAACATGGGGAGGATCCAAAACAATCCAGTATTTATAAAATATCGTGTTTTTTTCTTATATATTTAAATTTCAATCACCTTCAAAGCACTCTCCGTTTGATGCAATATACCTATCAAACACTTTTTCCATTGCTCAAAACGATTTTTGACCTCGTCAATTCTGATTTAGTGCTTCTATCATTTTTATTTGTTTGTTTGTTTCACCTCCTTTACATCATCAAACATTTCCCTTTGAGGATTTTTTTCATCTGGGGAAACAACAACAAAAAAGAGACACTTAGTGAGACTGGGTGAAAGGAAGGGTGGGGTATGGGAGTCATGCTGTTTTTGCTTTAAAAAAACTGCTGAACACTCAGCACTGTGTGGGCAGATGTGCTCTTAAATCACTCATCATGAAATGGGCAAATGCTGGGAATAATCTCCAAAGAATGAAATTCACTGAAGCCAAACTCAGCCTCTCACAGCAATGCTAACTGGTACAATGATGCCAATGGGTTTTTAGAACACTTCCTAGTGGGGAAAACCTGTAATACAAGAAACATGCCCTCCAAAAGATAATTCCATTTTTTTGAGGGTCTCCCTATAAGATTAATACCTATACTTTTATACACATTGATAACTGTCAGTCTTCTATTGTGCTTCCTGTTAGTAGTCATAGATAATGAGTTGGGCTGCCATCAGATAAAAACATATTTTCATCCTTGTAAAATTTACACTTAGGTAATAATTTTCTGAATTGCATAATTTAAACTCCAAATGATAACTCATTTGATTTAAAGAATAGCCTTGGTTCATATAGCAATATTTCTATTATTCTTTTCTAGAATACAATATACATGAGATACCTCCAGAGTATGTATTATATTCTGTGTTTTTTAATCCAAAGTGTGACTGAAGATATGAGTAACTGGTTTTGTTTTTATGAGCTTACCCAGCAGTTGCATTTGAATTACTATACACTATTGAAGCTAGTAATTGCCACTGTGTAAATGCAGATAATACTTAGCTACTTTTAAGTATATACTTGTAACTAAGCATACCACAGTTCTGTAACTTGATAATTCTCAAATGGGGGCCATAATCATAAACTCATAATTTGCACATGCAATTGAAGAGAGCTTATTTTAAATTATCACTGCTTTATTTTGCTTATTGTGGACTGCCAGTGATTCAAAGTTTTGATTTTAGTCCTATTATTCACTTTTTAATTTTACATAATGCTAACATGGGAAATAAAGTTTCCATGGATGTATGATAAGCAGTGGAACATAACACTTAAATTTTAGTTCTACAGTAGAACTATGTGGCTCAAATCTCATATTTTCTTCATAATGGCTCTATGATCTTGAGTAAGCTTCTTCATCTCTGGAGAACCTCATCCCTTAAAATAGGGAGAATAAGCTGTTTGCTTTGTTAAGTTAAATTTTGTGAGAATACATGAGCTACCATATTAAAATTATATGCAACAAGAATAGAAGGAACACATTTTCAGTAAATCTTACCTTATTCATTAAAAGAAGCCACTCATTTAAAAAGAAAAAAAAAGTGTGCTGCTAAAACCAAATATCTTGAGTTACTAGACTATAGAACACTTAGATTCTACTTTTACACTGTGATCTTGTATAAGATATGCAGGTTTTTAAGCTGTTTTTTCTCCTTTATTTTAAAATCATATTGATAAGCATACTGCTTATCTCATGAGTTGATTATTAAAGTAGAGTAATATGTTTCTGTTAAAAAAAAATCTGTTTGCAGTTTGTAAAATATTACTATTTTCTGTTATAATAAACAAGTGAAATAATAGAAATAGCCTTCAAAAATTTTTAGAAACATATTTCTGATATATCTTAACGTATTTTCTGATATAAAAATTAAGGAACTTCTAACCCAGGATAGTTTAAACAATAAACCCATTAAAACATTAATTACTATGGTACATTGTAGTAGTACACCATGTTGTACTAAGTCATATAGCACACTATATTCCCTACATTGTACTATTCACTTTGCATGTGTTTTTTTCAAATTGAATTCTCCACAAAAATGGAAATATAATGTCTACTACTATTTACATTTTATCA
Organism: Carlito syrichta; assembly: GCF_000164805.1. NCBI lineage: Eukaryota > Metazoa > Chordata > Mammalia > Primates > Tarsiidae > Carlito > Carlito syrichta. The sequence goes on along the minus strand of NW_007249928.1, from coordinate 387,970 downwards.
GTGAAGCAACTAAGGCTTAAAGAAGTTAAGTAATGACCCAAATTCACAAAGCTTGTAATTTGCAAATTTGAAATTCAAAATCTGTTCTGTTTAATGCCAGAGCCCATGCTTTAACCTCACAGGAATGCTGTTTCCCCACTGTGACTTTACCTTCCTTGTGGGGTTCTTTATTAAACTAGAGAATGATCAATAACAACAAGAAGTTTGTATTTTTTTCACACCAGTCCTTGGAATGACAAGAACTGCTGCATAAAGTACTTGACTCTGGAACAAAATAACAATCTTTAGCTTTGAGAGAAAAAAGCACTGACATAGTGGGATGACGGAAAACAGTCTGGTAAATATAAAATCTGGAGTCATTAATAGTGTGAACAAAAGTTCTGGGAAAAGGAATTTGGAAGACTTTATTTCATTAAATGATCTACACACCGAGAACAGAAAGGTATATTCCAGAGAACACGGGGAGGGTTAGGTTTTTTGTAGCTGAAGTACTGCCTAAGTTCTCAAATCAATTGTGTTTATGTAAATGAAGTAGTCAAATGTGATTATTTTTAATTGGTTGATACAGCTGAGCCCTGATTGTTCAAGGCAAGTGAGCTCTTATTGGTTGGTTCAGGTGCGTTCTGAAAGTTAAACAGAGAAATGGGCATGGAGCAGAAACTCAGAGTACATATATGGCTTCTAAAGAGCAAATGGCCACTTGGCTCTGTTTTAGTTTAGGATCATTCAGTCAATTGGTGTCCATCTTGAAGAACCGAATCTTTCATATTTACATTTGGTCATAATGGAAAGGCAGAAAGAAGTTGTGAATATCTGATTTAAAATGATAAGAACATAATAATACAAAGAAAATAAGATTTGGGAAGTGAAAAGTGCATGAAAATGGGAATGCTATGGAAACAAGTGAATATACTCTTAGATTATTGCTTTGTATAGGCAAAAGAGTGTTTGTTAATCAACATGAAAAACGTGGTTGTATGGAGTGGGAATACGTATATTGGGTTGATTTTAAAGTTCGAGTAAACTGAATTTGTAATTTACCTATTTTAAGCTTTGTAACAGGCAAAGCAAAACTTTTTTTGTAATTGTAAACCATGATTGAAATTTTCTTATGTATATTATTGTAATTTGTTGTAAGTGCAATGTGTTTCCATTTATAATGTACAAAATTTTGTCTCCTTGCCTCTTGCCATCTGAAGACAATGTTTGCTGCAAAGGAGTAGAGGAAAGGACATCATTATTTCATGCACCTAATATGTGCTACTCATTAGGAGTTAAACTGTGAAGGCTCTTTCCCCTAAAAATATTATAATTTTAAAGCCAGGGATATAAAAATATTTATGTTACTAAAAACAGATTGATTCAGGCATTGATAAGATAATGAGTTACATAATTGTCATTTCTATATGAACAGAAAGCTGAGAGTAAAAGATATGCGAATCTTTGTGGGACAATATTTCAAACAGAAAAATGCATGTTCAAATACCAAGTTGGGAATGAGATGGACACACCCAAGACACTATTAAGGAAGCCATTTAGATTGGGTTGTGGTGAATGAGGGAGGACCAGGTAGGATACTGAAGAGGAGGCAGACCAGGCCAAGTTAGTCTTGCTTAGTAGAATAAGAAATTTAGATGTTATTGTAAAAAGTAGTGATATGAGTCCTATGATGTATGGATTAGTAGACTGTGAGCTTTTTGTGTGAGTTGTTTGGACTAGAAGTAAAAAGAAATTCATGTTGGTAAGGATAAAAGTTAGGAGGTTGGTACAGAATTCTAGTCAAGTTGATGATGACTTGAAATAAGGTGACTTTGGAGATAGACATGATAAAATAAGAAAGATTTGATAATGAAATGGTGGACCTAAAGGAAAAATATAATTTTGACAAAAACAAAATAATAATTGATTTATTAGGTAGATAAAAATAATGAACTATTTATGACATAAAGTTTAAATGCAGCATGCAAGGAGAGACTCCCCAAAATAAAATATATCTATAAAAATTGTGTATTTATTCTCACATGCTTAAACTTCAGTTAACTACAAAGAACACTCCACTTGTTGCAACACACCAATTGAGATGCTTTTTCCACTCTCAAAACAGTTTTTGAACTCGTCAATTTTGATGCCTGGTAGTGCTTCTGCTGTTTTTGTTTCTCTCTTCCACACTGACAAAACATTTCCCTTTAAGGACTTTTTTCATTGAGGAAACAAGAAAAAGACACTCGGGGTAAGACTGGGTGAATAGGACAGGTGAAGTATGGGAGTCATGCTGTTTTTGGTCAAAAACTACTGAACAATCAGAGCAATGTGAGCAGGTGTGCTCAAAAATCACCTATCATAAAATGGGCAAATGAATTGAAAGAATCTAAAAAGAAAAACCCATTTTTTTTTCCTACTGAAGCTGAATGCAACTTCTCTCTCTCTTTTTAAGCATATTTTATTGTATTTTTTAAGTTTAAAGATGTGGGTAATTTCAGGATTATGTACATCAGTGGTCATCATACAGGTCAAGTTTGGGCCTTCTTTATGTCCCCATTTCACCTGTTTTGAGATCAGGTACCTTTATTGATGCTATATGCAAGCCCCTCCCACCCCCTGCAGTTTCCTGCTACTGCCAATCCCTTTCTTATAGTATTATGATAAATGTTCAGGATTCGCTTATGAGTGAGAACATATGGTACTGTGCTCTTTGTTTCTGTAATAGATCACTGAACATTATAGACTCTAAATCCATCCAAGTTGCTGTGAAGTTAATTTTGTCCTTCTTTATGGATGCATAATATTCCACCATGTCTATGCAGCACATTTTTTTATCCAGTCCACTTTTGATGGATGACTTTTTCTCTCTTTTTCTTGATCATTCTGGCTAGGGGTCCATCAATCTTGTTCATCCTTTTAAAGAACCAGTTTTTTTGTTTTACTGATTTTTTTTCTATGATTTTTTTTTCTTCTGTGTCTTGTATTTGACCTTTTACTTCGGTGATTGGAGGATATGAAAAATTGTATTTCAAAGAATTTAAGTTTGATATGCCTAGTAGACATCACAGAAATGTTAAATAGGTGGGTCGACATACTATCACTCTGGTCTTAGTGAGAAATAAATTTGAAAATAATAACAAATATACATCATGATATATCATAGAATACACGTTTTAATAGATGTGCGACCCAACTGTTTAAATGCTTCACCAATTCAGAAAGGGTTTTACAAAGAAAATTACTTTGAAAACAAATTTCTGGGAGAGACAATACTACATGGCATTCAATGAGCACTTATGTTCTGCAAAGCACTCTGTGCTCTGTTTCTCATCCAACAAACTAATAATCAGGAGGAAAATAAGATACAATACTGATCTATGACTTGTCAAAGGTCACCTGACCCTAAAGAGCCAGGGTTGGAAATCACTTTAAAACTACATTGATGGGCAAACCCCTCAAATCCTCTCCTACTGTCCTACTGCTGTGGGAGCTTTCCTGTCCTCTCAAATCCTGCTTTCTAGAAAAAAAAATACACCGACATCAGTGTCTCTTTCCTTTTTGCTATAGAAAGCCTAAGTTTTACCAGGAATAAAAGAAACAGTGTCAAGCATAGAGGAATCAACGAGACAAAGCAAAGCAGGTGATATGCAACTTGACTGGAGAACAAAGTTCTCTGTGGGCAGATTTGTGGCTTGTGTAGGGTTGAAGAATGTTAGGAGTCAAGGATTGCAGCATAGGTAGAGGTCAAATAGTAAAAGCCCTTGCATGGTTTGTAAACGATTTCAAATGTAGTTGAATAAATCATTTCTCATAGCTAAGGAACCGCCATCATATTTGCATATTTATTTTCAGACTCTGAAACACCTTTATTTTTTAAACAAATTGCCTTTGGGAGGTGAATGTGAAAGTTCAATGATTTAGATTTGGTGGGGCAGAGGTTCTTCAATGTTCTTCTATGTTGGACTTAATCGTTTTTGAAGGTCTTAAAATAATTTCACTTTTTGGAAAAAAATGGAAAAACAGCAATTGTAAAAAAAGTATTATATTATTATTTATTTATTAGTGAACAAATCACTAATTGCTTGACAATTAGTGTGACTATACTTAATGAATGATCGTAATTCTCACATCCCTGCTTGTTTTGCTTACAAACGCATATACACATATCTCAATGAAAACAAACTGTCTAATGTGTCAAAATAACTCAGTGATACTACTTTTTAAGCATATTATATGTTTCCTAAATAATAGCAGTTCAGAATCTATGAAAAGAGTTGTAGAGTTATATTACCTTTAACCAAATGATCTTTTATTTCACCACTACTCCTGTTCTTCCACTAGATGTCAGCCGAACTCTAGCACTTAAAGATATTGACAACAAAACAAAATACTATCCATATCTGTTCTAGTTAAGGTGTTTTCCAATAGAAATTTACCTGGTTAATTGATAATAATAGTTATAATAAAAAGATATAGCTTACTAATGATATTAGGAAAGCCATTAATTGGAGTGTGAAGAGTATTCAAAATGAAAACTTTGCAAATTGATTTATAAATACAGTGCCTCCAAACAAAATTCTAATATTCAATCCTTTCTTTTTTATTGCAACTAATATGCTATAGAAAATTACACATATTTTCTGCTTTTTGTGACCCATTGCCAGAAAAATAAGGAACAATGAAACTTCATCTTTCTATGAGGAACTGCAAGCACGTTTAGGTGTTTTTCATTTTCAGGGTCTCCAAAACACTAACCAAGCAATACAATCTGAGCTATCATTGCAAAAAACCAAGCAATACAATCTGAGCTATCATTCCATTGCAACCCTGCCCATTATTGATTTAGAATTATTCAGACTTGTTATAAGCTTCTTTCAAACAAAAGTCATTGGAAGCTGTGGAGACAGATCCACAAAAGCTTAGAAGCTTTAAGGGTTTATTTACCCTTTGCCTTTAATTACTTTTCTGGCTTTGTGAAAGGACTGAAATGTCTGAAGTGACATTTCAATAACTGCAATTTTTCTGCCAGGTTGGAGAGGAGAATGATGGATTGTCAAAAAGAAGTCTGAAGTATTCCAGGTAATGCTGTAAGATCTTCACATTTGTTTTGTAGTAGTTGCCTTGCAAAGGGATAAAAGGAAGAGACAGAGGTAGGGGCAGGGCAAGATGACAAGGATTTGAAATGAGCTTTAAACTAGTCTTGCCCTAAAGAGCAATTTTCCACTTAGATTTTTCTTCTTTTAAAGTCATTTGGTCCAAGTGCTATAAATGTGAAGAAATCTGTGTAGCTGGTGGGTCAAATACATTATAGAGAAAAGAATATTTCTTCAATAATACTAAAAGTGCTTTGACAGTCATGTTAAACATATGATCACTTTCAGATTCCTCCATTTTTATCTTGATCAATTTTTCTCTTTCCCTAAATTAACTTTCTTTTATTTTTGTTTCTTATTTTCTTGTGTATTCCTTCTCATTTTTATTTTTAAATGTCAGGCTTTCTCTAAAATAAGAAATCATTTTACCCTATATAGGTGAATATAGATGCTAATGCCTGTGTTCGCAAAATTTTGGTTATAAGTAGAGAGCCCTGTGAAGAAGAAATAGCATGTTGGTATATTCTATCCAAAGTTGAGAATTTCATGAGATCATTTATTTGCTATTTGTGAATAAATAAATGATTTCATGAGAGAAAGTCATGCCCTTGGGAAGCTACCATAGCTTTCAGCCTACTCAGGCAAATGTAGTACCCCAAATAAAGTATGTGGTTCAAAAGGCAGTAAGAATAACAAGTCATACAGTCAAAACTTAATACTTAGTTTCAAATACATAGCATTAAAGTGCTATTATGCAAATAAAATACATAATTATTATTCACCAACACCTTTATTTATGTACTGATCCCATTCTTTTCATTGTTGTTCACTTGATATGTATTCTCGCAGCAGGGATGTGGTTATAATGACACAAAATAGAAACCTATGTCTAACAAAACAATTGGAAAACCATAGAGCCCAAAGCATATAGACAAATGCACCAAATTTCTTTATTGTGATGATGATGATAATGACATAGCTAGGCATCTCATGTTTGGCAGTATTTAAGTGCTGTACTTTTCACCTCAGGTATCAATTACTTGTAATCTATTGTTTTTATAGCATTTCACTGTACTTATTAGATTATGAAAAGTCATTTTATGTCTCTAGAATTGAAAATGTTTAAAATGTATACATTTTCTTATGGCTACAGAATTAGGATCTGTTACAGATGTCATATTTAGATTTTTAATGCAATTTTAAAAACATTTGCTATAAAGCACTCTTAGTCAGACACAATAACAAGGAACAGAACCTTGACTTACTAAATCATTTTAAGCCCTGATAGCTTTCTTTCTTTCTTTAGACATATATGTTCAGGTAAAAAAACACCAACAACAAATTTATGTTTTGAGTTTGAGTTTATTAAAAGGAGATCCAGTGTAATAGTCACTTATAGGACAATAGTAGAGCATCAGAAACTTCAGCAAGAAGGAACAGTTCAACAACAACAACAAAAATTCTAAGCCCCCTAACTGATTGAGGAGACTCACTTTTGACTTTTGGCTAAGGTGACCCTAGAAAATCCTAAACAAATAAATTCCTGGCCATGAGGAGAAGGGAGGTCACATACACTTGGTTATAATGCTTCCTTTTTGGAGTTCAGTCACACCCGGCCAACATTAACATTAAAATCAAGATCATAAGACTGGCAAAGCAGACTCTGGAAATCAGATACTAAATTCCAACTTGACTCCACTATAGCATCACATAACAGATAGCAGACTCTGAAGAAAATAAAAACATTTTACCCCAAAATATATTTCTTTGACATATTTTGAAATGACTCTGCATATCTGTCTCTTGTTAGGGAAATTTGCATGTAGAGAAAATCCATTCATGTAGCCAGGTCTTTTGCAGATATCACAGAGAATAACTAAGTCTCTGACACTTTTTAAATTTTGGAAAAAATTGCCAACTATTATACCTGAAAGTTTTAAGCTTAAAGCTACCTGGAAGCTTTATCTACTAATAAGACTCTTGGCTTCCACAAACCCCTGTAACTCAAGCATTTATTTTACTGATGTCAAGTATTTAGACAAAACTTAACTCTATTAATTGCCAATCAGGAAACTTTTGAGTTTACTTATGACCTATAAGCTTCCTCCATCCCCTTTTGGAGATGTTGCATCTTTCTGGGTCAAACCAATGTACACCCTACATGTGTCAATCTATGTATTGCTTGTAACTTCTGTCTCCTTAAAATGCATGAAACCAAACAGTAACCTGACCACCTTGGACATACGTTCTTAGGAACTCTTGAAATCTCTGGGCCATGGTCATTCATATTGGCTCAGAGTAAATCTATGCTGGCAAGGATACAGAGAAACAGGAACACTTCTACACTGCTGGTGGGAATGCAAACTAGTGCAACCTCTTTGGAAGATAGTGTGGTGATTTCTGAAAGAACAGTTGACCTTCCATATGACCCAGCAATTCCCCTATTGGGAATCTACCCAGAGGAACTCAAATCATTCTACAAAAAAGATACCTGCACACGTATGTTTGTGGCAGCTCTATTCACAATAGCAACAACATGGAACCAATCATGTTGCCCATCGAAACTGGACTGAATTAAAAAATGTGGTACATATACACAATGGAATATAATGCAGCCATAAAGAAGGACAAGCATATGGGCTTCACAGCAACTTGGATGGATTTAGAGTTGATCATACTCAATGATCTATTACAGAAACAAAGAACAGAGTACCATATGCTCTCACTCATAAGTGGACCTTGAACAATTATAAGACTATAAGAAAGGAATTGGCAGTCATGGGAAACTGTGAGGAGGGGATGGGATTGGCAGTTGAGGGAAACTGCTAGGGTAGGGAGGGGTATACCTCATCAACAAGGGTACCTGCATAATCAACATTTGTATACCTAACACTGAATTGTATCCAACATCTTTTTTTTTTTTTTTTTTTTTGAGTTGGAGTCTCACTCTGTTGCCCAGACTGGAGTGCAGTGGCCGCTCCCGGCCACCGCAGCCTCGACCTGCTGGGCTTCGGCAATCCTTTCGCCTCAGCCTTCCAAGTAGCCGGAACTACAGGTGTGCACTACCACGCCCAGCTGATTTTTTGATTTATTATAGAGATGATGTCTCGCTGCTCAGGCGGGTCTCGAACCCGCGGGCTCAGGCAATCCACTCACCTCAGCCTCCCAAAGGCGCGGGATTACAGGCTGAGCCACCGAGCCCGGCTTGTATCCAATATCTTTATAATTACAAAATATATATATTTTACAGTTTGTTTTTTTTTCATCAACACACATTTGATCTTAGAATTATAAACACACACAAATATTTTACTGTTCAATAGTCAGAATATAACTGAATCATTTTGAGGAAAAAGTTACATGGAGACCAAAAAAAATAAAAAAGAAAAAGAAAAATCGCTAACAGAATTAGACTGACCAATATCAAGAATAATTATGGAAACAGGAATAGCATGAAATCAAAAAATGACTCTGATTTTGGGAAATATTACTTATACAAATTACAAGTCGTCAGTAATGTCACCTAGAAATGGGTGAATACGTAGATCCTTGGAAAAAAGTGCCACGTATGTATTTATAGACACAGTAGACACACAAACTCACAAATATTCTTATATTCCTAACGGAAACCACCAGTTATACAGCTACTCTGCTGCTTAAACAGACATTCAAGCAACATTGGAGTGGAACCTCATCTCCACCTTTTTCAGGGCTGCTCCTACAAAACAAATTTTACATTTTAACTGAGAATTAAATGGCAATTTTACCAATGGCTAATTCCGTATTAGTAATCATGAAATGATTTCATTCATTCATTTATTAAAATATTCATTCAATAGATATTTATTAAGAACACTTAGTATTTAAAGAAGATTTCTGGGCACTGAAAGTACAGTCATATACAGAGAACCAGATTCCAGCTCTTTATACTTTAATGGGAAGAAGCGGACAACATGCAAGTTAATACATTAGTATGCATGAGATCATCAAATTGTTATAAGAAGTTTAAAGAAAAGAAGTTTATAGAAACTTTAATATTTTATATTCCTGTGGGGCTAAATCATGAGTACCTCCATTATACTATAAATTTTATATAAGCAGAAATTTTGTCCTTCTCATCCCCAGGACCTTAACGATGAGGATTTGGGGGTGGGAGTGGAGGAAAGTATGTATTCAATAGGGAAAGGTGAATATATTAAGAGCAAAATTCTTTCTCATATAATTGAGAAGTAAATGCAAATAATTGTGTTTATAAGTAATTGCATAGAAATAATTATTAAATGGATGATTTATCATAATTCAATATGCATTTATAAAACAAAATATCATGCTTAGCCAACTTAAAAGATTCAGCGCTCTCTCGCCCTCTCTCCCTCCCTCTCACTCTCTCACTCTCTCTCTTGCTTTTTCTCGGTTATAGACCCTCTCTGTAATAGCCCTTTAATAAATCTCTTGGTCTCGGAAAAAAAAAAAAAGATTCAGTAAGACAGTTTAAAGAATATTAAAAACAAATAAACAAGAGCTTTGTTTTTCCCCTCTCCTGTTTAATGACACTCTCTCTACTCGTTTTACCAAAAATGATTATGCAATATTTTGGTCTCAAAAAGGGCATGATTTCCTTAGGGATACCTTCCTTAACCTCTTGGTGAAATTTGCATTCTTTATAAGTAGACAAAATTTTATTTTTCGCAGTGTTCGGATCATTACACTTTTAAATTTACACTTAATTATTTTTATTTCCCAGCAGTTTGCAATTTCTGCAAGAACACAGGCTTTTTCCTTTTGTTTACAACAGTATTGCTAATGATTAGGAGAATTACTGGCATATGATAGATGTTTAATGAATATTTATTGAATGGATAACTAAATGATGAAAGTAGACAGCCCTTGTTAAGTTCAATAAAACTTCCAGATATTTTCAACTTAAATTCATTAATGCTAACACACTATACTTTTTAAAATCTTTCCAACTTCCTACTTTTTTAGTCTCCAACACCTTCTCAGTCTTTAATCTCCACTCTACTATTTGTCTTATTTCCTATTTTACAGAAGCAATTGACTAAACCAAAAGAAAATTTCTACAAAATTCCTTTAGTCTGCATCTTTGCTCTACACTCATGCCATTTTTCCCACTCTACTGTCTGTGCTTTTGCTGAGACTGATTCCTCCAACTGATTACCTATCCTTTTCTATTCATGGATAAATTTCAATAGTTCTAACCTCCCTCTCCCAAATCACTAGTTTTTGTTACAAATTGGGTCTTTAATTTTTTTTCTTCCTTTCAAGCTATTAATGTACTTTTTTAGAAAAACTAGACAAAACAAAATGAAACAAACAAAAACCAGCCCTGGTTTCACCCTCTCCTTAGCACTCAATTGTTTTAAATAGCAGGGATTCTCAATAAAGAGTTCATAGGAAATAACCATAGATAAAATTTCAGAGTTTAATATACATGAATAATAAATTTGATCTTCATTTTTGCTAATTGAAACCTAACATAATCTTCAGCAATACATGCTGACAATTTATCACAAACAGGGTCTGCTCCAACTCTCATTTTGACACCAAATATTTTAACATGTTACATTATGATAACATTTAAAATTATCTTTTATGATCACCACTACTTTGAAATTAGAGTATTAGATGTTTTCTATATATTACTGTTTAAAAATTAGGAACTCTTACCTCAGAATCAAACTCTGTGAAACAACTGTTGATGTCTATTCTTTTTTTTTTAGAAAATATATTTTATTTAAAAGTAAATAGAGAGAAAGAGAAAGAGAAGATTCACCTTACCAAGGTGGGAGAGGGGATCAAGGCCAAGTAGCATGGCAACAGTTACAGCTCAAAGAGCAAATGGCCACACCAGAGTCTAGCAAGGCAATAGCCCCATGTCTACTGTTTCAAATATCTTTTTTTTTCTTTTCCTTTCAAACTTTTTAAGTTAGGCTTTTGTTATATCATCCTACAAAACAGCTTTGTCATAGATACTGATGACCTGTATTTGTTAACTCCAGTAATCAAATATAAGTTTTCTTACATGAAAAAGCATGTATCAGACTTTATTATTATATCTTTGAAACATTTTCTTTCAACATTCCAACATCACAGTCTTCTGCTTTTTTCTACCTCTTTAGTCACTATTTTTAAATTTTCTTTGCAGGTTTATCTTCAAAAACAGTACTTCTTAATATTGGAATACTCCAGTTTTTAATCTTTAGACCTCCTTAAAAGAAAAAACAAAATAACCCTTTCTGTGTTATCTCAGGTACTTGCACGATGTTACATTATTAAGTAGAATAAATGATAGTGAATTCCAAATGTGTTCTGCCTCGGATTCTTTCTCCTAAGCATCAGATTTCTATTTCAAACTACCTCCTCAATATCTATTCTGAATGACAATAGACCCAAAACAAACCTGTTCAAAATTGAATCTGAATCTGTCTCCAACCTATCCCATTTCAACCTCTTCCTCTGGTCATATTCATGCAAGTTGTTGCAACTCCATTTTAAAAAATTGCTTAATCCCAAATTTTCAAATCATTTTTGTTTTCTCTCTTTTGTATTTCACATTTTACATTATCATCCATCCCTGATAGTTCTCCCATTGAAAATATATTCTGTATCTGACCACTTCTCATGCCTTAAACAGCTATCATATTGATTCAAGTCACCATCATTTATAACCTGAGTTATTGTAAAAACCCAATTATCACTCTCCCTGTTTTCCTTCATGTTTTCCTCCAATATGTTATAAAACTAGAAGACTAAGTAATGTCATATTATGTTACTTATCTGCTCAGAACTCTGAGATGGTTTTCCATCTCACTTGAATTGAAAGTGGAAAGCCAGTACACATATAGATTACCCACTGACCGTTGAGTGATGTCCCAAAAATGGAATTATCATTTTTGAAAGCAGGTTCCTTGTTGTACACTCAGAATATGTTGCTCTAGATTAATTGATGAACCAAGGACTTTATGCATAAGTTTTGAGAAGCTTGCACTGCAATTTGTGGAAGAACTGTCCCAAATTGCAGCAAACGGGTGACTGGTTCTTCTACCATGACAACACGCTTCCCCACGCTTTGAGGAGTGGCCAAAAAAAGAGACAAGATCCCCATGCCCCATTCTGCCATTTCACCTGATCTTGTCCCAAGCAATGATTTTTTGTTTCCCCAGATTAAAAAAAAAAAAAAAGTCTTCAAAGGAAAACGTTTTACCTACGTGACAGAGATGAAACAAAGAACAGCAGGGACATTAAAAAGCATCAAAATTGATGAGTTCAGAAATTGTTTTGAGCAGTGAAAAAAGTGTTTTGATAGATATACTGCATCAGTGAATACTCTGAAGGTTAAACATGAAAATAAATACACAATTTATTTATACATAAATTTTGAATTTTTTTCATCCCCTCCATACATCTTTGACTTTTAAAATTATTTACCTCCTTTCTCATTTTGCACGAAGTCCCACTGACCTCCTTATTTTCTTCCGAACACACAGCTATATCCCTTTCTCACAATTCTTCGTTGTTTTTTTTTGTTGTTGTTTTGTTTGCTTGCTCTCTTCTGGTATATGATTCTACATCTATGTTACTTACTCATTCACCTTCAGTTTTTATTAAGCATCCACATCTCAATAAGGTCTTACCATGCCACCTTACCTGTATTTTGACAATTGCCACTCCTCATTTCTCTTTTCCTTCACTGCTCTATTTTTGTTTGTAAAAATTATGACCATCTGACATATATTTGACTGATTGTATTTGATGACTGTACTTTCTATATTTCTGGAATGTTAGTTCTATGAATGAAGAGACTTTATCTATATGCCTAGGGTCTAGAATATTATCTGGAAATAACAGTCATTCAATATTTTAATTAATGAAAAATAAGTAAATGAGTGGCTACATGAAATTTTACATTATATTTCTTTATTTGCCTGTTTTAGTCACTTGCTTTGAGATGGCAGAATGACTAATAGTAACAGATAATGAAGAGATGCTCAGTGACTAAAGTACGAGTATCAACTGATTGTCTAAAAAATTATAAATTTACTTCTTAAAAGACTATCAGAAGCATTTTTGAAATTCTTTTCAGTCTCTATCTAGGATAGGCTTGGATATGTCATATGGCAGTTAAGCTTCAAAAACAAGAACATATTTTAAATTGAAAATGTCATCACTTGTTTCCAGCATTCAATATGAAATTATAGTAATTTTATTTGCGCTTTCTCTCATTATCAAATTTGAGCAGTATTAGATATCATATCTATATTAAGCTATAAATAGAATAAACTATTTTCTATGTGGTGACTATAACTAGTTTCAATGTAAAATATTAAATCTTTTTTTTTTTTTGAGTCTCACTCTGTCGCCCAGACTGGGGTGCAGTGGCCGCTCCCGGCCACCGCAGCCTCAACATGCTGGGTTCCGGCGATCCTTCCGCCTCAGCCTTCCGAGTAGCCGGAATTACAGGCATGCGCTACCACGCCCGGCTGATTTTTTTATTTATTGTAGAGATGAGGTCTTGCTGCCCAGGCGAGTCTCGAACCCGCAGGCTCAGGCAATCCACTCACTTCAGCCTCCCAAAGGCGCGGGATTACAGGCTGAGCCACCGAGCCTGGCTTAAATCATATTTTAAAGCCCTCTCACAGTTCTGATTAGTTGTACTCTCATTTATATTGTTTGATTAGTTAGAGGAACACTTTGAAATATCAATTTCTCTTTAATTTTCATTTTAGGAAAAGTAGGCATATTATTTACTCATATATGGCTAAATTTATCATAGTTTATATAGATACTATCTACTTCTGAACAAAGATACCTACATAAACACTTGAAAAATATTCCTAAAAATGCAAATGATCACTATATATTATACACATGTAACATGCCTTATAAAGTTACACAAATTTTCAGAAATAAGAAAATTAAAAAAATTAAAAGTGTAGATGATAATAATTTAATTAGTCTGGGAAACATTATACTCTATTGTTCTATACATGTGAAATCCATAAATTAACAACTTTGATCAAACTGACATTAAGTAAGTTTTTAAAAATATAATTTCCCTTTGACTGACTTTAAACTACCTTTAGGGATTACAGAAATATTTTTTCTTGCCATTTATTGATGAGGTATTTTTTCTTTCTAAATAACCTTTTTTGAAAGTAAATAACATTTTCTGTATCTCATTACTACATCGATGAAAAGAACATATTAACCACAAACTGATTTTGACCTTTTACATCATTTTATAGTACAATTCTTTAGCAAAACATTAAATGACATCTAACAAATTGCCCCATCTATTTAATTAGACAGATTGAAAATGTCATCACTTGTTTCCAGCATTCAATATGAAATTATAGTAATTTTATTTGCGCTTTCTCTCATTATCAAATTTGAGCAGTATTAGATATCATATCTATATTAAGCTATAACATTTTTAAATGGTAACATTTTAAAATATAAAATAATGCATTTTAAAGTTAGAATATTATTTTCTAAATGCTTATTAAGTAACATCCTAATGGTAGTTATTTGGAAATATCTCAGTGATATAATTCACATACAGACCCAAAACAGCTTCATACATGGGCAGAGTAGGTTTGACAAGAAGAATTGGAATGTGGCATGAAACCAACATTTTAAAATTCTCCATTTCCATTAAGTCATATATTTACAGTCTGCTAGTCATCACCCTTCTCTCACTAAGCTTTCTTTTAAATACAAAAGCTCCTGGAAGACTAATATGTTTGGCCAAACACATATTCTTTTAAATCATGTGCTATTGATTTTTTGCATATCAACAGAAAAAAAGTCAAGAAATGCATTAATTATGTTGGTATAAAAAGGAGATGAAGAAAGAGGGAGAAGACAAAGAAGCTACAAAATATTGCCACTAGCTTGCAGTATGCCTCACCAACTTGCTTCTATCCAGGAAAACCTGGAAATTAAAACTTATTTAAAGATACCCATGGCAACCTGGGAAAAACTACCCTGGGAACCCGCGCCCCATGGTAAATGTTGTCACCACCACTCTTGGTTGCATTTACACATATATTTTGCATTATAAAATATACATAAATCCTAAAGTCACTTCAAATTATTATATACATTTGCCATTCAATACATGTCTTTGACTTCTACTTTCAGAACAGTTTTAAAATAATGAAATTCTCATTAAAAAGGAACAATCTCAAGTTTTGGTATATATGAACTTATACTCTTTATGATGATTATTTTCTCATTTAATATGAGCTTTTTATTACCATTTAAAATTTTACTCTAAAATTATTTCAAGGTTATTCCCTCCAGAATTGTTATAATTACAAATGCTGTAATCATTTCACAGAGTGTTGGATTTTGATATGTTTTCTCCTTTCAGAGACAAAGATCGGATAATTTTTTTTGAACAAACCTCTGTGTGAGATGCAATTGTCATGGAACCCAATATAGTCTTACTAATGCAACCACTCTGTATGTAGCTCTAGCCTTAGTTATATGAGTTTTACAGTAATTAAAAATGTGTATTCCCAGCCTCTAAGCTTTAAAATATCTCAAGGGAGAATTTACATACACATAAATTCGTCAATAAAAATTAATTAAAAATATGATAAAGCATGCCATTGAAAGATTTATCTATAGCAGAAGGTGTAAAAAACATGACAAGCAGCAGAAAATGATAAAAACAGTAGTAGTTAGAGATAACAAACTCCTTAAGGATGTTATGTTCTCAGTAGACTTTATTAGTCAGATAGTATGTAAAGTTTGTCTTGAGGAGATAATCAAAAGATTAGTCTATTTGTTGTAAGCAATGTTGTATACAAAAAAATTGCAAAGAAGAGCTATACATATGGAAGGCAACACTGAAAGGAATTTCTCTTTTTTTTTTTTTAACATAGACACCAGTTTTCAAATTTGATTCAGAAAGCAATAGAAAGCCAAAATACATCTTTTAGCTAAATTATTATATAAAGATAATGTTGTTGAGATGATGCTATTTGTACCATGATTTTTTAAAGTAAGGATGACTACAATTTTTTGGAGACTTTATTATGGGTCAGATATTGTATGAGTGTCTTTCATTTATTGGCTTACCTGATTATTTGACACTATGGTCTTCAACCCCCTGGTAATTGATCAGTACTGGTTCCAGTTGGTTCCAGTCTATGACTGTGAGGAACCTGACCCAGGTGAACAGCAGCTGAGTGAAACTCCATCTACTGTCAGGTCAGCAGGGGCATTAGATTAAGACAGAACTTAGTGTGAACTGTGCATCTGTGCATGTGAGGGATGTAGGTTGTGTGTTCCTTATGCGATGCTAATGCCTGATGACCTCTCCCGGGTCCCTGATGCATGGCACTCCCCCCACTCCAGAAAAAAAATTGTCTTCCATTAAACCAGTCCCTGATGACAAAAAGTCTGGGGACCACTGCTCTGACAAACATACGAGCTAGAAATATCTAATACCTGCATCCTTCTACAAATAAAAAATCTGAGAAGCAGAAAAGTTAAGTGTTTTAAAACCATATAGCTTGTAAGCAAAAAGTCTGAGATCTTTGTCTCCAGATATCTTTGTCTCCAGAAGCCATGCTCTTTCTTGTTGTACTACTCCAAGTTTTACTTCTGCAAGTTTTGAACATTTAGAACATTTTTGAACATTTTGAAAAATAACAACTATTTCATTCTAACAAGAATTCTAGAAAGTTACCAGTATTATTATTTCATTTTGTTCACACATCTAAATTTTTAAAGATGCATTTTATTTGCAAAAATCTGTTTTAATTTTTTAGGGCACTATTTTTGTCCTCATTATAAAGATGATTGGCAGATACATTGAAAAAATATGTAAAAATTCTTTTATTAGGGAAGGGCCAATTACAGCATTAAATAAATGCTGCTAAAGTCCAAAGCAAAATAATTTGTTACCACAACTTCTTCGATTGATACATGTATTTTCTGGGGTCCCACTGGTCTTTCTCCCTTTGAGATTGAAATGACAAAAAGATACATATTAGTTCATGTTTTCGATAAAAATGGGATATTGCATATTATATAAATTTTATTTTATAATAGACTATGCAGGTAGCAACACAGCAAATTTATTTAGATAGTACAGTATTTTTTTTTCTGCGAATGAGAAAATTTTATAAAGACCTTGAATGTTTCATTAAACATCTGCAGAAATCACATTTTTTAAAACTACACATAAAGTGGCTTCTAGAATAAATCATATGCCAAGTCACAAGAAGTGTTAAAAATTCAAATAAATCAAAATTATATAAGAGTTGTGATAACTAAAATTAGGAGTGATATGGGGGGCAAAGCAAAATCCTCTTACCCATAGAAACATCAATTGGAACAATTATCCACACATGACATTACCTTTACAAGAGCTAAGAAAAACTAAACACATAAGTGAGGCTGTGAAAACCTATTCTTTCACAAGATGAACACTTTTGTTCATCTTGTAGAAAAGGAATTGAATTATATGTGACTACAACATCACTCCCTCAGAGCAATTATGATACCACCTGCAGAAAATTTCCCTGGACTCACAATCTCTCTGCTGGAGAAAATGAGTTGGAAGCAGATATTTGGATTTCCCACCATCCCAAATTTCTCTGTAAGAGATTTGCCTCTGTACTAGTTCACAGGAGAACCACAGATACTGGCAGGACTGAACCACCTAAAGTCAGCAAAGGACAAAGATGGGGATGGGACCAGTATAGCCAGCCTGGAGAACTTGGTAGTTATTTTCCATCTTTGCCAGGGGAGACATTGCCCTAGAGAGGCAGTATAGGGGTATCAGCTGTGAAAAGCATGGTCCACAGATTGTCTTGATTCAAGAGCATGGTTTGTCCTCTTAGCTGGCATGTAGGGCTCTGTAGATCTACCACAGGCTCATCCAAGTTAGAAATTGTATCAGCAGCAGAGTATTTGTGAGACTCACTTTAACTTGAGCTTAAGGACCCTCTTGTACTGACAAAAGAATGTAACTGTCAGTCCACTCAGAATTTTGATGCAGGCCTACTGAAAGTGAATAATCACACACAAAATTTTTTTACATCACAAAGACTAAATCAAATAGCTAATTTGTCAGTGCTTAGACTGAGACAGATATCAACAAGAAAGAAGAGTAGATGACTTAAACAAATGTACAAAAAAAGAGTAGATGACCTAAACACATGTACAAAGCAAGGTGCTAGTGACTAACTCCAAATCCATGCAGATAAACAACTGGACAGATATGGGATTCAAAAATAACTTTTTTAGAAAAATTCAGTGCACTTCAATAAAACACAGAGAAAAAATTCATGAATGTATCAGAGAAATTTAACAAAGATTGAAGTAGAAAACAAATTCTGGAGCTAAATGTACAATCAACAAAACTTTAAAGTGCAACATAAAATATCAATAGCAGAACTAGTCAATAGGAAGAAAGAGTCAGTGAGCCTGGAGACAGAATATTCAAATATCATTCAGAGGAGATTAAATATGTATAAATAGTTAGCTGGGTATTCATGCTTGTAACCCCAGCACTTGGGATGCCAAGGTGTCAGGATAGCTTGAGGCCAGAAGTTTAATATCAACCTGGACAACATATTAAGGTCCTATCTCTAAAATATATTTTAAAATGAGTCAAGATTGGTGTTGTACACCTGTTGTCTTAGTTACTGTGAAAGTTGAGGTGGGAGGATTGCTTGAGCCCTGGATTTGGAGGCTGTGGTGAACTACTATTGCATCATTGCACTCCTATCTGGGTGATAGAGTGAGATCTTATTTCTAAAAAAAATAAAATAAAATTAATAACATTAAAATCTTAAGATACTACTAAAAAAGAAAATATATAAGTTATTAGTGTTTAAGAGGAGCTGTTGAATGGCAAAGGGCAAAACCTTTGATTGAAGAAGTAATAACAGAAACTTATCAAATGTGGAAAATATACAAATAGCCACATACAGGGTTATATAAGACAACCTCAAGACATATTATAATTAAACTCTCAATGGTCAAAGGCAAAAAGAGACTCTTGAAACTATAGAGAGAAAATAATTTTTTTAAAAAAGAAAGATATATCCTAATGTGCCTGACAGCAGACTACATGGAAGAAATATGACAGGCCAGAAGACAGTGGAATGATATATTTAAAATCCTGGAAAAACAAAACCAAAATAAAAACAAAACATAACTACTGACCAAAAGAGGCAAACAAAGTCATTATATAATAAGAAAAGAAATCATTGCATAAGAAAATATAACTATTATAAATACATATGAACTCAACATTGGAGCACCTAAATATATAAAGCAAACTTGAATTGATCTAAAGTGAGAGCTAGGAGGCAATACCATATTATTAGAGTGCTTAAGCACCCTGCTTTCAGCAATTTACAGATCATTCAGACAGAAAAACAATAAAAATTTTTTAATCAAAACACAATCTAGACCAAATTGACGATGACATTTCATTTAACATCTGCAGAATTCACAGTTTCTTTTAAAAAACTACACATAAAATGGTATCCAGAATACATCATATGTTAGATCTCAAAAAATGTTAAAAATTCAAACAAATCAAAATTAGATTATGTATTTTTTCTGACCACAGCAAAACTAGAAATCAATACCAGAAAGACTTTTAGAAACTGCAAAAATACATGGAAATTAAAATACATGCCCTTAGAAAGACACTGAGTGAATGAAGTAATTAGAAAAAAAAATTGTTTATTAAGACAAATGAAAATGAAAACATAACACATCATAATTTATGAAATGAAGCAAAATCAGTTTTTAGAGGAAAGCTTATAGAAATAAACACCTACATCAAAAAATAAATATATCATATAATCTAGTGGTGCATCTCGAAAACCTGAAAAACTAAGAATACACTAAACACGTAATTAATAGAAGAAAAAAATAAGAGCACGAAAATATTTTTTAAAACCCACAAACATCAGTAAAGCAGAGGATTTTTTTTGAAAAGTTAAACAAAATGGGCAAACTTTCTACAAGATTAACTAAGAGAAAAAGAGGAGTCAAATAAACAAAATAAGAGATGAAAAGGTGACATTACAACTGATACCATAGAAATACAAGATATTGTGAAATACTACTATGAACAATTATATAACAACAAATTGAAAGGTCTAGAAAGAGTGAATAAATTCCTGGACATCTACAACCTACCAAGATTGAATTAAGAAAAAATAGAAAATATGTATAGACAAATAATGAGTTCTAGATTGAGCTGTAATCATTTTTAATAAGGAAAAAGTGTCTAACTGTATAACTTTACTGTTG
The DNA here is from genome assembly GCF_000164805.1 of Carlito syrichta. Lineage (NCBI taxonomy): Eukaryota > Metazoa > Chordata > Mammalia > Primates > Tarsiidae > Carlito > Carlito syrichta. The sequence continues at coordinate 367,580 of NW_007249928.1, read as the reverse complement.
AATTCTGCAAAATATTTAAAGAGAAACTATTGTCAATCCTTCATAAACTATTTTGAAAAGTAGAAAAATAAGAAAACTTTTCCAAATTTATTCTATGAAGGCAGCAATACCTTGGCAGCAAAACCAGATAAAGACACAAGAAGAATACCACATATAGGTCAGTATCTATAATGGACATAGATGTAAAAATTCTCAACAAAATACTAACTTTTAAAATTCAATAGCACATAAAAAAATTCATTTGCCATAATCAGGTGAAATTTATTCCAGGGATGAAAGGATGGATTTTGGTTTAATATACACAAATCAACAAACGTGATACACCACATTAATAGAATGAATGACAAAAACATATCATTTCTATAGATGCAGAAAAAGCAATGGACAAAATTCAACATTCCATCATGATAAAAACTCTCAACAAATGAGACATAGAAAGAACTTCCTTCAACATGATAAGGCCATATATGATAAACCCATATGTAGAACAATATTAAAAATGGAAAAGTCAAAATCTTTTCCTTTTAAATCTGGAACAAGACCCAAGAAGCCACTTTGACAGATATTATTCAACATAATACTGTTAGTGTCAGTCAGAGCAATTAGGCGTGAGAAATAAATAAGATATCAAAATTGGAAAGAAAAAGCCATATTTCCCTTCTGTTTGCAGACAACATGATCTTATATATAGAAAATGCTAATAACTCTGCCAAACAAACTGTTAAAACTAATAAATATTGTATACATTAACTACAGTAAGGTGGCATAATCAGCATACAAAAATAAGCAGCTTTTCCATAGTCTAACAGTAAACTATATGAAAAAATCGAGAAAATCTAATTCACAGAAACTACTGATAAAAGAAATAGAAGAGGACACAAATAAATGAAAAGATATTATATGTTAATGAACTGGAAGAATTAATATTGTTTAAATGTTCATTCCACCCAAATTGACCTGCAGATTCAATGCAATCTCTAACAAAATTCTAATATGATTATTTATAGAAACATAAAAATTTATTCTAAAATTTGTATGGATCAACAAAAAATTCCAAATAGTCAAAGCAAACTTGAACAAAACAAAGACAAAGGAATGATACCACTGATTTCAATATACACTACAAGGCTATTGCAACCAATACAGTAATGATATTGGCACAAAAACAGACACATAGACCAATATGACAAAATAGCCCAGAAATACATGCACATACCTACACTCTTATCTGCAGATAAAAAAATCTGTAGATTTTTTATCATGGTACCAAGAACATACAATGAGGAATAAACAGTCTCTTCAATAAGTGGTACTGAGAAAACTGGATATTCAAAAGCAAAATAATAAAAGCAGACCTATATTTTCCATCACACATAAAACTCCAAATGGATTAAATACTTAAATGTATAACTTGTAATGAAACTACTAGAAAAACACATAGTAAAAAGGAGCTACATGACATCAGTTAGGCCTGAATATTTTGACATGACTTTGAAATCATAAGCAACAAAAACAAAAAATAAACAAAATCACTTCAAACTAAAAAAGCTTCTATACAGCAAAGAGAAATCATAAACAGATAGAAGAAACAATCTAAATAATGGGATGAAATATTGACAAATTATGCATCTAGCAAGTGGTTAATATCTAGAAGCAATTCAACTCAACAGGAAAAAAATGATTTAAAAATGGGCAAAAAATCTCAATAGACATTTCTCTAAAGAAAGCATGCAAATGACCAAGAGGTATATGAAAAAATTCTCACCATTACTAACTATTAGACAAATACAAATCAAGCCCACCACACATACACAAGCTGGTGAGATTATGGAAAAAGCGAATTATTGGTGGCAATGTATAGCTATTACAAAAAACAGTATAGCGGTTATTCAAAAAAATTTAAAATAGATCTACCATATTACCTAGCAATCCCATTTTGGGGTATATATTCAAAGAAAATAAAATCAGTATGTTGAAGAGGCATCTGTACTCCAAGGTTTGTTACTGTATTACTTATAATAGCTAAGATATGGATTCAACCCAAGGTTTCAAAAATGAACAAATTAATAAACAAAATATCATATGTACACAGTTGGGTGACTACAGCTAACGATGACTAGTTGTATATTTCAAGGACGTAGAAATATAATTTTGAATGCTCTCACAACAAAGAAATGATGATTGTTAAAGGTGATAGATATGTTAGTTACCATAGATATCTGCTACACCATGTAAAAGTTTATCATAATACTTACAATTATGTGTCGATAAAAAGACAATAAATAAATTGGAAATGATTAATACTTAATACAGGCAAAGATTTATAGTAGCTGCTTATATATTTCCTTAAAACATCTTCATAATACCATCAGATATACTTTCATTATTTTACATATAAGGAAACTTTGACTCAGAGAGGTTCACTAACTTGCCCAAAATGTCATAGTTAGTAATTGGCAGATACTAGAATTGAATATAAGTGCTTCTTTTAAAATTTCAATATCAATAGTTTCATCAACTTTGTAACATTAAAACAGTGCTTATGTTAAGTCAAAATCAAATTATATAACTTTCTAATTATACTTTCATAAATAATTGCTGCTATTACATACATAATATATATACTGCTGTTACTATTAAAATGTAAATATGTAAAAATGTATATGTGAACTATATATATTATACTGTTGATGCCATTAAAATATAAAGTCGAATTTAGTTTTTATAGCCATCATATCTTCATGGCCATTTTCCTAAATATATATTTTATGGATTATTGGGAACATCTTAGATAAAAATGAACAAAAATATTCCTCATAATCAGAAAATAGGAAATAATTATTAAGTATATCTTAACCATCTTTCCTCTCTTTTTAAATAAATAAATGGGTTTGGAGTTGAGAATCAATTCTGAATCAAAGATTTTTAAAGCTTACGTATATATTTTAACGTAGCTGTGTCATTGTTTGGTTTAAAGTTTCCAGTTCATATGGCTGTCATTCTACTGTATCCTAGTTTCAAGTTAATTTTGTAGACTAAGTCTTATCACTGCAATATGGACACATTCATTTCTTGTCCTTGCTTAATGTTAGTCTCATTTACAAATCTGCTCTTGTAGTTGTAGTTTTATAGAGTTAATTTAAAGTTTACTTTTGCATAAGTACTTTTAATTATCTTTTTATGTGCCTAACACATTTTTTTCCAGGACTTTTCTACAATGTTTTACTTTGTTGGTGAAATTAATTTCAAGACATTACGGCACGTTCCAAGTTAAAATTATTTTTTTATTTTTATTACCTGAGTTTTATTTTTCTTAATGGCATTGATATACCCTAAATACAAAACAAGAGGGTTCTAATACCTGATTCAAATTTTTGACAAACCTCTCAAATATGGGCTTTTAAAAATAAATTCAGAAGGCAACTGGTTTCAGAGTTCAATCTGATTCCAGGTAATTAAATGGAAAAAAATAGAAGACACGGGTCACTACTTCTTCTACTTTAGGAGTGGCAGTTAAGCCGGATGATTAAAGCAACTGGCAGGCTGTCCAAGCTTACTGTCAATTCTTGCTTCTACACATGAATGACTATATATATATATATATATTACAAAGACAATTAAGCTTTCTGCCTCTGGGTCATCTATCTGTAAAAAGGAAATATAGTTATCATCCACCTTCCAAAAATACTGAGGAGAGTCTAGTTAATTAGTATTTCAGACAGATTTAGAAACATATGTAGGGATAAAAATTATTTTTACTCATGAATATTTAAATAAAATATATATAAGTATTTCAAACACAGCAGATGTAAAATAGTTTTCAGCCAAAGAATTACTTCATGTTTTAATAAATACATGAGATAGAAATATTCACTATCTAATAACAAAAATGATTAGGACTTGTGAGAAAGGTATCTACTTTAGGCCCTTTTGTCCTTGTATTTGTTTTTCTAGTTTTTTTTTTTTTAATTTCTAGGTTTGTACCAAGTGCTCCTTAATTGCTCAGCTACTGCAAGTGTGTCTTCTTTTTTCATTACTTCCAACCAGCCATTTGTGTACTGGACATTTATTATTCTAATTGTCCAACAATCTGGGCTACCGTCACAGCACAACAGCTGCCATAACACCCAACTCTTCTCTTCTTTGGTAGAACTGGCTTTCTCCATTATTACGTGTCAAATGGGAACTGTTATCTTCTTACATGACTTCATTTCTTCATCTTATGATGGAACCAATTAACAACATTAAGCAAATGTTATTTCATTCATTTTACCACCAGGATTTGTCCAAGGGCTGCAAGTAAGCTGGGTAATTAAAGTTCTATTTCAGGATTATTTTGAAATAGATCTTGGAAAAATAACCCATTTAATTTTAATAATTAAGTAGTAGAATTGTGTTGTCTAAGACTCACTAACCATAGGTTCCCTCTCATCACTAGCACATGTTCACTGCATATTTACCTATCAATACAGATAAAAGTTACAATTAAAAAAGTACAGAGCCAATGTATAGAAATAAACAAGATCAAGTGATAGAAAGAATCCTGATTTTATTCAAGTCTCTGAACCTAGAAATCACTACCTTTTCTACAATTTAGCTATGTGAGTCAATAGATCCCAACAACATAAATTAGTATATAAGCACAAGTGTATTTTGGTTTAAGCAAACTAGTGTCTGGTTTCTCTTGCTCATGAAAAATAGTGTACTGGCAAATATACTGTGCTTCTGAGAAATGAAGAAGTAAAATTGAATGAACATAAGTATATTAATTAAAGAAAAGGAAACTATTCTTTCTTGCTTGCCATTTGTTTTATTCTATTGTATCATTTAAGAAAATATTAAATAACATATCTGAACATATGATCTGATATATACTTAGTTTAATTAAAGTCAACCCAGATAAAGATTGAAATCTGTGTAGTATTCATAATGGTTGAGTATTCTGGGGAATAATAAAGAACTATTAGAAAACCATGAAGCAAACTACAATGGTGATGTGTGTAAATCCCATGTTCTAATCAATATACATAGTAAGGTAGAATTAGAACACAGTGGCAGAACATTTTGAAGTAAGATTTATACATGTTTTTTTTCCCATTTATTCTGAATATTCTGTAATATATAGACGACCTAGTTATTACTGTTAATCCTTATCCTCATTTGTCTACATTGTAAGTCCTATCACAAATTGTCATTGTAAGCTTAGTGTCTAGGTCCATGTTTTGGAAATAGAAAGTACTTTATAACTACTTTTTGGATAAATTAATTTGCACATTTATTTACCAAAATATGTATAATTATCTTACTTTATTCTTATATTTGATCTCTTAATTCAACATCCATTGCTACTACTAAATTTACTCCTCTCGATATTACTTAAAATTGTGTTTGAAAAGAACACTACAACTCAATTATGTAGATAAACCAATTTAAAAATAAGTAAAGTGTTTAAGTAATCTTTTAAAAAACACATCAAAATGTTTAACATCATTACTCATTAAGTAAATACAAATAAAAACCATAATGATATACCTTTTTACACACTTTGAATAACTGTAATCAAAATGATAGTTAATAGCAAAAATTGAAATTAGTGATGAGAAGTTGGAATTCTCATAAATTGCTGTTGAGAAAGGAAAATAATAGAGCAACTATGTAAAGCAACTCTTTTAGTTTCTCATATTGTTAAATATAGAGTTATCATATGACACAGTAACTCAACTCTTTGGTATATACCATAGAGAAATGAACACATATGTCCATACTAAAACTTGTATATGCTTATTCATGAAAGCATTATTTATAGTAGCTAAAGAGTGGAACTAAAACAAAAGACCATGAAATAATGAATAAACAAAAAAGTTATATTGGTTCAACATAATAATGTTCAGAAGTAGAAAGAAGTGAGGTGTTAATGACTTCTGTACTTTTACATTAACTTTTAAACCATTATGCTAAATGAAAGAAGCTAATTACAAAAGACCACATATTATATAATTGCATTTATGTTAAATGTCCAGAGTAGGCAAATCCATAAAGACAGAAGGCAGATTAGTGGTATTCAGGACATGGAGAGAGGGGAAGATGGAGGGTGACTGCTAATATGTATGAAGATCCTTTTTGTGATGATAAAAATCTAAAATTAGATAGTAATAAAGTTTGCACAATTCCGAATATGCTAAGACCCCACTGAATAGTTCTTGAAAAGGGTAAATTTTATGGTACGTAGATTACATATCAATAATACTACTAGTATATTTTACATCTTTTAACTTAAAAAGCAAAGGATATTAAATTTGCTATGACAATCTAATATTTTAAACCAAACCAGGAATTAAAACAACAGACAAAATAAGCTAAAATTCCTACTAAATTATATAATGAGCAAAAGATTAAAGAAGAAAAATATTTTTTAAATCTCACTAAGATTCAATTAAAAATAAAGTATCCTATAATATAACTATCAAGATTTGAAGATTTCTATGATAATCTCATTATTTTGTCAACTGACTGTGTGGTAAATACAAAAGCATGCCACAACTTTGTTTGGAGTTCTTTGACCATTGGATGCATAAGAATTTTTCTAACTTCCCAGAAACACCTATCTTGAAACATAGGCCCTTCTAGACCTACCAAAAACAAAACAAAACAATGAAATCAAAAATAAAATGTTTTAAAAATCTAATTTTTCCAAGGATTCTCCAATAAGTTGTTCTTTCTTATTTAGTACAATAAAAGCAATTTTTACTTACATATTTGTAATGTCTGAGAAAATAAATATCTCATCATTAAGGTTGTATCATGTTCTGTAATCTCAAACTAAAAATTCTATAACAGCGTTTGTTTCATGCCTGTTTTGAGATTAGAAATATTCTAAGTCGTCTAAATTGCCCTTAATCTCCAAAACCCTTCAATGAGTTAGGAATTATTATGATTTCAATTTAAAAATAAAGTATCAGGTATGAAGAGTATTAAAGAAATTATCCAAGGCCACAGAATTAATAAATGACAGAGCAAAGTTGTTAACTCAGAGTGTCTAATTTATAGCCTTATGCTATAATACTTCCTATTTTCACATAACTGACAATTTTTCATATGATCAAATAACATCCATTCCATGAAAATTACACAAAAATACGTGATAATTAGAGGTGGACTTCATTGTTTCTGCTGGTCCTGGAAGCTTTACTTTTATTGGCCAAAATGTGTCTTTTGCTTTACCGATTGCAGTCCTCACAGGACTAGAGAAGCTAAGGTTAGGTATCAGGTTTGAGGAAATTATTTTTATCTAGAATAAATTTTAAAAGTCATTATTGACACAATTCCGTCAGAATGCAAAGTAGGTCAGCATGAAAATAAAAGGTGGGCTGGCTGTAATGGCTCAAGCCTGTAATCCCAGCACTTTGGGAGGCGAGAGGATTGCCTGAGCCCAGGGATTCTAGACCACCCTGGGCAATTTGGTGAGATCTCATCTCTACAATAAATCAAAAAATTAACTAAGTGTGATAGTGCACGCCTGTAGTGCCAGCTGCTTGGAAGGCTGAGAAGGAAGGATCACCTGAGCCCAACAGACTGGGGCTGCAGTGGCCATGAGCATGCCACTGCACTCCAGCCTGGGTGATGGAGTGAGACTCCAACTCAAATAAAGAATAGAATAGAATAGAATAGAATAGAATAGAATAGAATAGAATAGAATAGAATAGAATAGAATAGAATAGAATAAAAAAATTTTTAAAGGTGGGGCATGGAGTAGTTCATGTTTAAAGACAAGAAATGTTTCTCTACATAAGACCCTTTGTACAATGACTATAAGGTATGTTGATGATAAAAGAAAAACCCAGGCATGTTCCTAATATACTCTTGAGGAATTGTTTGCAACTGGGGAAAGTGGATTATTGTGCTTGACTGGTATTTCCTGAATACATTTTTGAGTTTCCAATTCTTTAACAACAGTCAATCTTATACTTATTTATATCATAATTGTTTGTTACAGGTATGATAAACTTTTTTAAATGAACTTTAATAACTGTAGCTCCTCCTTTCTGAAAGCCTTTTCCTCAAATTTATGGTGTCTGGTAGAGAAGAAAAGTCTCTTTTACCCTGCATAGAAAAATGGGCCTTCCCACTTAAAAGTATATACATACTTAATAAATAAATTATATATAATGCAAGCAACTTATAAAATTAGATATGAAGAAAAGAACAGCCTCTCTAGAGACCACAGGATTAAGTATTAGGTTATTTTCTGGAAGGAATGAGTGCATGCAATTAAGAATGTATTTGAAGTAACCCATAAATCATTCTCCAGAATTGAGAAGAATTTAGAAATTATAGTGTCAATGTACTTTGTTAACCTAAAGTGCAAATTTATTTCTACTAAGTCATTTTTGTGCTTTATAAGTTATATTAAGTATATATGTTTTATAATATTGCATTTTACATTTAACTCTATAATCCATTTGAGTTAATACTTGCAAAAGTCTGTAAAATATGTTTCTCCTCTTTTACATCAGGTTAAGGACTAAACATTACTAAAACATTTAAATAGGCAAAATTTTACAGTTATATGAGGAAAGATTTTCTAGAAAGTTGAAAATGTGGAAGATTTGTCTATGAACATGCAGAATACAAAGAAATTTAGTATTTATTTGGGGAGAGATTTTATGTCTCTAGAGTAGTTCTAGGTTTACAATAAAATTGAGAGGAAGGTACAGAGAAAACCCAATATATTCTTTGCCCACATATAAGCATAGCCTTCCCCATTATCAATGTCCCCCACAGAAATGGTACTTTTGTTACAATTGTTGAACTTGCATTAGTGTCAACTCACTTGCATTGGTGTCAACTTGATGTCCTGCACTGTATGGTTTTAGACAAATATATGGTGACATATAGCCATCATTATAGGATCATATAGAATACTGTCACTGCCTACAAGTCATCAATGCTCTACCTATTTATCCTCCCTGCTCTTCAATCCCTGGTAATTACAAAGCTTTTTCCTTTTCCAGAATGTCATATAATTGGAATCATACAGTATGAACCCTTTCTTTCAAAGTTCCTATTATTCCATTGTTTGAATGTACCACAATTTATTTATTCATTCACCTGCTGAAGGACATTTTGGCTGTTTCCAAGTTTTGGAAAGTATGAATAAAGTTGCTATAAAGATTTGTTGCAGGTTTTTGTGTGGAAATAAATCTTCAACTCATTTCAGCAAATAAAAAAGAACTTGACTGACAGTTCCTATGATTTAAAATATGTTTAGTTTTAGTTTTTTTCCTATATTATACTTCTTGGAGTTTCATAGTATTGCATTTTACATTTAACTCTATAATCCATATTGAGTTAATACTTGTAAAATATGTAGTCTTTGAGTTCATGTTTTACACATGGATAATTGGTTGTTCCTGCACCATTTGTGGAAAATTCTACCTTTTATCTGTTGTACTGCCTTGGTCTTTGTGAAAAACCAGTTGACTATATTTATGTGGGTCTAATTAAGGGCTTTATGTTCTATCCTACTAATCTGTCTATTATATAACCAGTATTGCATCGACTTGCTTACTGCTGTTTTACATTCAATCTTGAGGCTGGATAGTCTCAGTCCTTCATCTTTGTTCTCGACCTTCAATATTGTATTGGCTATTTTTTGTTTGCTTTTGTTTGTTTGTTTATTTGTTTTTTGTCTTTCCCTGTAGTCTGTAAAATCAGTGTCAGTATTGCAAAATGATTTATCATGAATTTTGATTGGTATTGCACTGAACCTATAGACTAAATTGGGAAGAACTGATATCTTAATAAATAAAATGAATGTAAACTACCTCTCCATTTATATATTTATGTATTTACTTATTTTTTCCATCAGAATTGTGTAATTTTCCTTATATGGATCTTGAGCGTATTTTGTTAGGTTTATTCTTTCATATTTTATTTTTTAGGTGCTAATGTAAATGGTATTTTTAATCTCACTTTCCACATGTTTCTTACTGGTATATATAAAGCAGTTGTATGTGAACTTTATAACACTCAAGAGCTATACTTGTTTATTAGCTTTAAGAGGTTTTTTCTTGTTAATTCTTTCAAATTTTGTGCATAATAAATGTTTTCTGTAAATAAATATACTCATAATGTTATTAACTTCTTCCCAATATTTATAGCTTTTATTTCCCTTTCTTGTGTAGTTGTATTAGCTAGTACTTTCAGTGTGATGTTGAAAAGAATGGTGAAAGGAATCATGCTTGCCTTGTTTCTAATCTTAGTGGAAAAGTTTTGAGTTTTTTACCATTAAGTATGTTGTTAGCTGTATGTTTTTTGTATATATACATTATCAAGTTGAGGAAGGTCTCCTCTAATTCTAGTTTACTAAGAGTTAGTCATGAATAGATATTTAATTTTGCCAAGTGCTTTTACTGCAACTATTCATATTATCATTTTTTCTTTTTAATCTCTTGATATGACATAGTACAGTAATTGATTTTCAAAGATTGAAACAGATGTGCATACCTAGGATAAACTCTACTTGATTGTGGTTTCTTCTTATTATTATTATCATCATTATTATTATATCTTGTGGGATTTGATATACTAATATTTTGTTGAGATTTTCTCATGTATGCTTTTTACTAACACTGGTCTAAAAATTTCTTCGCTTATAATTTTTATATGGTTTTGATATTTGTGTAATATTGGCCTCTTAGAATAAATTTGGGAATATTCATTCTGCTTCTAGCTTTTGAAAGAGACTGTAGAAAATTTGTATAATTTTATTTTCAATTATACAACTTCATCTTTAGGTTAGGGAGATTTAACCAATAATCAATTTGTGCCTGGTACTTTCTGCTTTAAAAGATTATTAATGATCAATTGAGTCTATTTAATACATATAAGCCTATTCCATTTGCTTCTTTTTTTTTTTTTTTTGAGTTGGAGTCTCACTCTGTCACCCAGACTGGAGTGCAGTGGCCGCTCCCGGCCACCGCAGCCTCAACCTGCTGGGCTCCGGCGATCCTTCCGCCTCAGCCTTCCATGTAGCTGGAATTACAGGCATGTGCTACCACACCCTGCTGATTTTTTAATTTATTCTAGAGATGAGGTCTTGCTGCCCAGGCGGGTCTTGAACCCGCGGGCTCAGGCAATCCACTCACCTCAGCTTCCCAAAAGCGCGGGATTACAGGCTGAGCCACCAAGCCCGGCTTATTTCTTTTTTTTTTAAAGTCTCTTTTTTTTCTTTATTTTAAAGATGTGGGGTACAATTCAGTTAGGTATATAAATGTTCATTATACAGGTACCCTTGTTGATGGGGTGTGCCCCTCCCTCCCCTGGCAGTTTTGCTCAACTGCCAATCCCATTCCCACTTCCGTGATAGTTCCTGCTACTGCCAATCCGTTTCTTATAGTATTATGATAATTTCTGAATGTTCGCTTATGAGTGAGAACATATTGTACTCTGTTCTTTGTTTCTGTGATACCTCGCTGAGAACATATGGTACTCTGTTCTTTGTTTCTGTGATAAATCACTGAGTATGATCGACTCTAAATCCATCCAAGTTGCTGTAAATGTCCTTTTTTATGACTGTGTAATATTCCATTGTATATATGTACCCCATTTAAAAAAAAATCCAGTCCATCTTCAATGGGCAGCATAGTTAGTTTCATGTTTTTGCTATTGTGAATAGAACTGAAACAAACTTGTATGTATAGGTATCTTTTTGTTAGAATAACTTGAGTTCTTCCAGGTATAGTATATTCTCAATAGGGAGATTGCTGGGTCATATTGAAGGTCAATTTCTAGTTCTTTCAGAAATTTCCACACTGTCTTCCAAAGAGGTCGCATTAGTTTGCTTTCCCACCAGCATTGTAGAAGCACTCCTTTTTCTCTGCATCCTTGCCAGCATGTTGTTTGTTTTATTAATGATGACCATTCTTACTAGGGTTAGGTAGTATCTAAGTGTGATTTTGATTTGCATTTCTCTGATAATTAGTGAGTCTGAGCACTTGCTTATTTCTTTTTGTGTGAGTTTTAGCAAATTGTGTCTGTCAAGGAATTCGCCCATTTCATTCTTGTTATATTTGTGAACATAGAGTGGGTCACAGTGTTTTATTTTTAAATTAATCTTTAGTGTTTATAGGATCTATAGTGATATCACCTATTTTATTCCTGAAATTAGTAATTTATGTTTTCTTTCTCTTAGTTAACTTTGGATAGTTGTTTATGAATTATAACAATAATTTGAAATAATTAGCTTGTGGTTTTATTGAGTTTTTCTCTACTGATTTTCTGTCTTGAATTTTCACTTTCAATTTCTGCTATAAAAATTATTATTAGGCTTTTAATGCTTACTTTGGATGTAATTGGCTTTTTCTATTTTCCTAAAATGAAATCTCAGATGACAGATTTTAGTTCTTTTTTTTTTCAAATATATACATCTGATGCTATAAATTTTACTTTCAGTATTGCTTTCACTGCATCTCACACATTTTTATAATTTGTGTTTTCATTTTTAAGGCATTTTACATTTTATTTTGATATTTTATCTTTACCCCATGTGTTTAGAAATATGTCTTTTAATCTCCAAGTATTTTGTGATTTTTTTCAATTGTCTTTGTTATTGATTTCTAGTTTAACTTGATTGTATACTAACAGCAAAAGTTGTATGGTTTTTATTATTTTAAAATTTATAAAGTGTTTTGTGGCCCAAAGTATGGTCTATCTTAGTAAATGTTCAACAACCCTTGAGAAAAGCATGTATTCTGTTGTTATTGGTTGAAGTAGTCTATATATATTCATTATATCTATTTGACTAATGATATTGTTGAAATAAACTAAGTTCTTACTGTTCTATTTTTTTTCCCTGATGGATATGTTTGTTTCTAATACAGGGTTGCCAATATCTCTAACTATGATATTGAATAAATCTATTTCTCATTGCATTTTTATTAGTTTTTGCCTCATGGAGATTGGTGCTTTGTTGATAAATGTATAAATGTAAAGGATTGTCATATATTCCTGGGAAATTGACCACTTTATCATTATGTAATCCTTTTTGATCCTTGATAACTTTCTTTGCTTTGAAGTCTACTCTGTCTGAAATTAACAGAGATACATTTGCTGTATTTTGATTAATGTTAACTTGCTATATTCTTCTACACATATTTACTTTTAATTTTGTGTAGTTTTATATTTAAAGTAGGTCTCATAGTCAACATATAGTTTTGTTTTCATCCACTCTAGGAGTCTTTAATAATTAGAACATTCAGATAATTGACATTTCAGCATGATTAGTTATGTCATTGAATTAATATTTGCCATATTTTTAACAATTTTCCTTTTGTACTCCTTTTTTGTTCTTATTTTTGTCTTCCCTTCTTTTTCTACATTTTGTGGCTTTAATTCAGCATTTTATATGGTGTCACATTTTTTCTTTTTAAAATAATATATATACTAATTTTAAACTTTTTCCAGTGGTTGCTTTAGAGTTTGTAGCATACATTTACAGCATTGTATCACTTCACAGTTAATGTATTATAAATACCATAATCTTAATTATCTCCTAATTTCCCTTGTGTCTTTGCTATCATTAATTTTTCTGACACATAAACATATATTTATACATACACATGCATATATATAATAAGTATAATCATATACATTGTTATTATTTGAACAGTTGTCCATTGGATTAATTAAAAGACATATGAGCAGCCAACAGTCACATAAAAAAAATGCTCAGCCTCACTAATCATCAGAGAAATGCAAATCAAAACCATATTGGTATACCACCTAACTCCAGTAAGAATAGTGATCATTAATAAAACAATAGAAGCTGGTGAGGATGCAGAGAAAAGGGAGTGCTTCTACATTATTGGTGGGAATGTAAACTAGTTCATCCTCTGTAGAATACAGTGTGATGATTCCTAGAAGAACTAGAAATTGACCTTCCATATGACCCAGTAATCTCCCTTCTGTGAATATACCCAGAGGAACTTAAATCACAGTACAAAAAAGATACTTGCAAATGCATTTTTATTGCAAAACTATTCATAATAGCAAAAAACATGGAACCAACTGTGTACCCATCAAAACTGGACTGGATTTTTTTTAATGTGGTACATAAACATGATGGAATACTATTCAGGTATAAAGAAGGACAAACGTGGACTTCTCAGCAACTCAAGAGGCTTTAGAGTCTACAATAATCAGTGATCTCTCACAGAAATAAATAACTGAGTACTCCAGGTTCCCACTCATAAATGGACCCTCAACATTTACCACAATACTATAAGAAAAGGATGGGCAGAAACTGCCAAGGGTGAGGGGCACATAACTTCAATAAGGGTACCTGATATCAAACCAGAAGTGTGGACCAAAGGGAGGCCCAGACTTTACTTGTATGATGCCCACTTGTATACCTAATCCTGAATTGTAGTCCACGTCTTTTTTTTTTTTTTTTTTTTTTTTTTTTTTTTGAGTCGGAGTCTCACTCTGTCGCCCAGACTGGAGTGCAGTGTCCGCTCCCGGCCACCGCAGCCTCCACCTGCTGTACTCCGGCGATCCTTCTGCCTCAACCTTCCAAATAGCTGGAACTACAGGAACACGCTACCATGTCCAGCTAGTTTTTTGATTTATTGTAGAGATGAGGTCTCACCAAGTTGCCCAGGCGGGTCTAGCCCACGTCTTTAAAATGAAAAGATATATAAAAATTTTTTTTAAAAAAACCTAGTTTAAAAATAATAAGAAATATAAAAGCTTTTCTTATACCTTCATTTATTTCTTCTTTCATAATCTTCTTTTTATTGATTTGAGTTTATGATATCATCTTTTTCTTTCTATTTTGAAATAATTTATGTGAATTCTTTAGACATTCCATAGAAGAGAAATCTTGCAAGTGGCAACATATTACCTCAATATTTGTTTGCCTGAAAAAATCTTTATTTCTCATTCACTTTTGAAGGAGAAATTCAGTTAACGTGGAATTCTAGATTTTTTTCACTCAACTCTTTATATATTTTATTACACTTTCTTCTAACTTCCATGATTTTTAAAATTTAGTTGGATGTAATTTCTATCTTTGTTTTTCTATAGGTTTAAGTGTGTTCACAATCCTCTTCAACTTCTTTCAGGAGTTTTTGTCTTCATTTTTGATTTTCTGTAGTTAAAAAAAATAAAAAGATATATTTAAGTATAGTTTTTTTCTTGCTTGATATTCTCTAAGCTTCCTGGATCTGTGGTCGTGAGTAAAATTAATCTGGAGACATTCTCAGGCAGTATGGTTTCAAGTATTTTCAAGTATTTCTTTCTTAGTCTCTTTATTCTCTTTCTGGTATTTCTATTGTTTATGCTATACCTATTACAGTGTCACACAGTTCTTGGGGGGGATTATTGTGTTCTTAAGTTATTTTTTCAACCCTTGTCCTCGTTGCTTTTCAGTTTTGAAACTGCTGTTGGTATATCCTCAAGCTCAGATATTTTTTCAATTGTATCTAGTCTACTCATAAGTCTATCAAAGGCATTATTCATTTTTCCTAGTGTTTTTGATCTCTAGAATATCTTATTGTTTTTCAGGACTTCTCTCTCTCTGTTTATATTAGGATATACATTGCTCTGTTTACATCTGTTCTTGCATGCTACCTACTTTATTCGTAATCATGCTAATGTGTTGAAAATTCCAACATTTCTGCCACATCTGCCTTTGATGCTTGTTCTCTTTTTCAAATTGTGTTTTTGCTTCTGTTGTTGCTATTGCTGTTGTTTTGCCTATTGGTGTGTCGTGTGTGTGTGTGTGTGTGTGTGTGTGTGTGTGTGTGTGTGTTTTGGTAGCTGTACATGATGATGCACATGGTAAAATAAACTGCTGAAAAGAGGTCATTAGTGGCAAGTCATGGGAGAGGGAAAGCATTCTACAATTTTACAATTATATCCCAGTCTTGATATAATCGTAAAATTGTCAATTATATCTCAATTTTACATAAATTGTCGATTATATCTCAATTTTACGATTATATCTCAGTAGTGAGCCTATGCCTCTGTACTATGAACTTCTCAAGTGTTTCTCAATATTTTTTCCTGTTATTTGGTAGGACAATTTGGCTAGGGTGGGATGAAGTTGAGTATTTCCTCTCCTCCAGGTCAGTTAGATTTTGAAAATACTCCAGAAGAGACTTTTGCTTGCTAGTTTCTCTTGTAGGCAGGCCTTGTTAATAACTGAATACTCTGTTATGTTTCAAAATATTCCCTTTTCATTTCTCCCTGTTGGTTGAGGAAATTTTTCTCAGGTATTTACTGAGATAGCCTGTTCAAGATCTTAAAGATAAATCTCACAATATTGTGGATTGTCCCCTTATAACCACATTTATCTAGAGTTCTTAACTATCAGAGTTGTCCATACTGAACTTCCAGAAATTTATCAATTGTACTTCAGGCTTTTCTGCCCTGGCACTGGTTCCTATGACAGTTTCTGCTCATAAGTCTCCTTCTGCTCCAGTAAGCCATGACTCCCTGTAGTTGCCTATTTGTCATCCCCAATCTTGAGGGCAACTGTTTACCCTCTGTACTCCCCTTTCTTAAACGTTCAAGAAAAGTTGTTAATTTTGCAGTGTGTTCAGTTTTTACTTGTTGTGAGGACAAAGTGGTAACTTTCAGGCCCCTTATATGTGGAACCAGAAACTGAAAGTCACCCTAAAAAAAATAAGACATTTTTACAGATATATCTGAAAGTTAATTATATGATTTAGGGTGGTTTATGACAAAATTAGAATTATGAGAAAATTGTGTAATGTTAGAAATACTTGAGGTATTTAATGCAACTTTATTTGATGTAATGTCATTTAAAATAAAAATTTTTTGTTCCTTCTTTGTTGGAGAAATACGTATCATAGACTAATTTCAACAGCTCATTGCATTTCGCTTTCTTGCTATATTCCTGACATTCATGAAATATGCCTAATTATCTTCAAGGATTTAATTGCCTGTCAATAATAAGGGAAATAGTTTTTTTATGCAGCATTGATATTTTTATCTAAAGATACGTTTTCTTCTTTAAAGTTTCTACTATATTGCTCCTTTACTAACACTTCATGACAGGATCCTATCTGCTAAATTAACTCCCAGATGAACAGAGAAAACATAAGGAATCTGTTGAGTGACACCTTGTCTCACTGTCAGTGCAGAGCACACCATTAATTCGATAGGGATGGTGTCTTGCCCTTTTTTACTCTGATAAGTTTCAGAGTGTCAATGACATACATCATCATACTTTTCCATTAGAGAGGCGAAAAGAAAAGCAGGTTACAGATTAGGAATTTGAACTTTTATTCATAGATTGTTGAAAGGGCTTGGATGTCTTCAAAAGGCATAAATTCTCATTTTTAATTCTAGAAAATGCTGAAAATGTAAGTAATAAAATTAATAGCCAATGTATTAAATTAAAAAACAAAAATTTTAGTTAAATAGGGTCATGTATTTCTAAATTTTTATTTTTTAACAAATGTGTTCCGTTTGAATTTCTTCTGAATAAGCTCTGTACATTATCTACAACTCCCAACAAGAAAATGTATAATTAATGCTTTAGTTTCTGAGAGGTTGAAGTATAATTAATTAAGGAATCTATAAACTAAATTGTATAACCTAATAGATTAGCAGCAAAATCAGTAATCATTACAATAATTTAAAACTATCATAGGTAAATTATTAGATATTTCATAATGAATAACATTGCTTCACAAAAATGTAGTTCTGCTATTATTATTAATAAAATAATTACATGCCAAAAAAGTAGGCATTACTTCTACTTTCACCTGCTCCAGAAGTCTTCATAGGAAAAAAGTAATCACATGCACATGTGATTTATTTATATCCTTTTAAAGCTACTGTTTTTTTCAAAACTTTTGCCTTGTTTTCATTATCAGAAAACTAAGTAATATACAAGTACTTCCAATTCTTTCTCATTTTCAGTTTAATTCTCAACCTACTGTTATTAGCTTAAATTGCACTATAGAAGTTATTTCAAAAGGTGGTCAATGATCATCTTATACTTGGTCATTTTAGCAGATATCACCTTCTTCATTGTTTATCTCTTATCTTACTCTGAATCCTGGAATTTCCCAGGGGACTTACTTCAGAACACTTACTGTTTTATTTAATAAATTACATTTGAGAAAACTCTTTACTTTTAGTTCCTATTCCATAAAAGATAAATTTTAAAAGGCAAACAAAAAAATTAAACAACATGAAAAGTATTTTAAAAATCCCAGTAAAATAACAAAGGACTTTATTATATAGCTTAATTTTGTTACACATTTTATAATTGTTGCTTTAGAAAATGCACACTAAAACTGTCAAATCCACATATAATCTCATCCCTCAGTAAGAATGTTAATCATTATATTGTGTATAATCTATCAATATTTATATAATTGCAGAATTTTTCTATTTAATATTTATGTGACTGTATTTTGATTAGTTTTTTTCTTTCCCTTCTTTCCTTCTTTCTTTCCTTCCTTCCTTTTTTTTTTTTGGTTTTCAGTCAGGGTCATACCCTGTCTGTTAGGTTAGAGTGCACTGGCAGGAACATGGTTCACTGCAGGCTCCACCTTCTTGGCTCAGGTGGTCCTTCCACTTCAACTTCTTTAGTAGCTGTAACTGCAGGCATGGAACGTCATGCTAGGCTATTTTTGTATTTTTTTATGTGAGATGAAGTTTCACTATGTTACCCACTCTATTCTCAAACTCTTGGGCTCAAGCAATCTTCTTGCCTTGTCCTTCTAAATCGTTGAGATTACAGGTTTTAGTTACCACATCCAGGTTTGCGTATTGATTTTTCAATGAATTTTTTTTTAGCAATAAAATAGAGATTGTTAATGTTGGGGATCCCATATTTTCCCCCCATTTGATTCTTTAGTATCTATCACCATACCTGGAGCATATTGTGAAGTAAATGTTTAATGAATAAATAAATGCTAAAAGAATACTTAGATTATATCCACATGTCAATCTTTTACTAATACTTATATGTGTATGACTCACAAATTTAATAATTTTAACTTCATTTATATTCACAATTTCAAAATCATATTTCTACTGCTAGCTCATTATGAGAACAGTGTGCAGAGAATTTTAATTCAACAGGTACAATCTAAAGTTTATTTATCAAAAATAGGATATATTTTGTACATTGTCAAGGCAAGCTATTTACCTTACCTTCTATGTGAGAAATCTGAAAATATATCTCTGATTCCTTTACCTGATTTTTCATTCAGTCTTCCAATACAATAATTATTCTTTAATGATATATCTGCAATCTGAAGCTTACTTTTTATGACCACTCATGTCATTACTTTCAACTTTGTTTCATTTAAGTCTAGATATTTATAATTAACCCCCAAATTTACTCATTTCTCTTCTATCCCATTTTAAATCTCTCCTCCTCGAATGTACTATTTACTGCTTCTATAATACATAGCTTTTAAAGAATATTTTGTCTTACATTGTGTGGCAGAGACAGTGATAACTTGTTTAGAAAATAGTTTTTCTTTTTTTCTTAAACATAAATAAACACTGTATATTCCAACTCTCTTGCTATATTAATAGATAAGTAAGTAGTTCTGTTCAGTGGTATATGAAAAAAAATGGTGTATACCATTTCTTGAACTAAGCTCTAAAAAGTCCTATATGTGATTTTCCATATCTACTTCTTCTGTCTTAATGTAATACTGGCAGGGAAAAACACTAGATCTTATAGGGAAAATATTGAGATATCCAGATTCCCGTGTCAACTTTTTCAGCATGGATATTTGGGTTGGTAGTGGGAAACTTCTGGTTGGGTGGCATTATGAGGTAAGCAATTCAACTTATTGAGTTAAGTTATTGAGAACTGTGAGCTTATTTAATATAAAAACACAGTTTAGAATATCCTAATGAAGACGTTGGTATTATATGAGCATGTTATTTTGTTTAAACATGAAAATAGGTAGCAATGTCATTGTATTTAGGCAGTAGGTTGTTAGGAAAATAATGCCAGAAGCTAGAAACTTTGTAATATGCTATACTGTGACATGACATTTGTTAAATCTGTATCTGCAGTAATTTTGTAGGTGGAAAAATATACTTGCTTAACTGACAGTTCCAAGACTATAGTAAGAAAACAGAATTTTAGTACTTTGTGCTGGCTACTAATGACAGTTTTGGTAAGATATTTCAAAAGATAGATGGGCTCAGGAATGAACTCACTGATTAAAACATTTGAGAAATTTAATAGTTTACAGGACTATAACATTTCTAATCCTCACAGTGAAAAACAGAATTGAAGAACTTTTAGTAACAAAGACCTAGAAAACATTATCAAAGGTACGTGACTTGGCTAACATTTCAATCAACATGGCTTTCTAAAGTGTATCTTATCACCCACAACTATAAATACACTAAAATATTTCTTCTTCTGAAATCTATCTATGATTTCATACTTGTATTTATTTTTATTATACAATTGCTTTAGTCTACAATTACTTTCTCCCTTTTTACAACCAGATACAATTTTAATGAACCTTCACAAGCACATTTAAGTTTCACCTCAATTATAGTGCATTTTATTCTGTTTGATTATGAAATACTTGACTCTGGGCAACATATCTCATTCTATCCTTTGTATTCTACTATTTTTTGACTAGTAATAACATTAGATACTATCTGTATCTTAGAGTGGTTTTCTCCTTGACAACTACATACTGAAATAGTCTGCCCTTTGTGATTCAGCACTACTCCAAGTTGGGCTTATCATTAGCATCTCCTGAATAAAACTGAAACTCTAAGAACTGAGCTCTGGCTAAACTTTCTTTCTCTAATTTATAAAATCCTGTTTCTCTTTCATTATACCTGCTAAACTCAGGCATTCTTTCCTTCTTAGCCTTCCAAGTAGCTAGAACAACCGGTACATGCCATCACGCCTGGCTAAGTGTTTTGATTTATTGTGGAGATGAAGTCTCTTCAAGTTGCCCAAGCTAGTCTCGAACATGTGGGCTAGGCAATCCTCTAACCTTTACCTCCAAAAGTACTGGGATGACAGGTGTGAGCCACCATGCCTTGTTGTCTTATGACCAGACTGCGAGAAATAAAATGCCAACATATAGGAGATTAGATCCTGAGTCTTTAATCAGTCAGTGACCAAGAAAGGGCAAAAGCCACTGAACACTCTTGGCCCTGAGCAAAGCAAGCAGGGGGCTTATATATGTAATGCAGCTTTAAAAATGCAGTTTTCTGTAACTATGGTCATTAAAAGGAGGAACAGAAAACAGGGAAGGCGGTATTGTTTATTTAGTTGGCCATCAGCCAGGTACTTTCTTGCAAAATTAATATTTTTGAAACAGTATGAGAGTGGGGTTGGAGATTTCAAAGAAGAAGCCAGCAGTTCAGGGACCAAGAACAGTTGTGGTAAGGGGGGGAAGCTGGATCTGGGTGTTGCATCTGGGTGCTGTGTCTGGGCAGCAGGCATGCAACTAAAATGGAAACTTTTAACAAGATAGCATTACTTTTGTCAAACAATCTTTCACAGGTTATTAAGGTTATACAGACATACAGATTTTACAGACATTTAATTCCCTCCTTTCACTTGTGCATGAGTTAAATTGTTGACTCATCAATTATTGACAAGGGACTATAGTGGGTTCCAATAAACATAAGTTTTACAGAGTTATTGCATTGTTTGATGAAACAAATAATCCAATTGAGTACATATGGCCCTATAAGTAAACCATGATAGAGAAGGGCAAAGGGACCTGCTAGACTAGTAAGGAGAATAGTTAACCATGGGTTCCAATCAAATGTAGAGTGGAACCAAAATTTATTCTTATTGAGGTGTCTTTGTTGTCTATGTTTTTCTTGACTCTGTAAAGTCAAGGAAAACATAAACGACTTTATTTTTGATAATGCCTGACTTATTGGCATAGAAACAACAGGCCTCCTTGAGAGCAGTACAACATCCTCCTTGGAATAAAAAAGTAGATCTAAGCTTCTGTAATTTTGGAGGACAATTTCTGCAAGGGTATCTACTTGGTCATGGAACTGGTCTACAGCTGATTGCATATACTTTAAGTCAGAATTAATTAAGATTGGCCAAATCTAACTCTTCGCGAACTAAAGCTGTGGTGCTGAGTGCGGCAGTTCCGGCTCTGCTTAACCCAATTAAGGCTGCCACAAGGAATGGGGCAGCTTGTTTAGGATGGGTTACAGAGACACTAGGGTGATTTAACACCAGGGATCTCTGAGGACAATTATAAGCATATACTTGGGGCAATGCCTAAACAATTACACAGGGTAGGCTTATTAGTTAACATTTCAGTGGTTACATAAATTGTAAGGCCTGTATGGCAAGCAAGCCAGTTACCAGCTGGAGGCTTATAGGCTGTGAATTTAGACATAGTTACAGTAAGAGATGATTTACAGATTTTGGCAAATGGAGAGGCTGTTAAGTTGAAATTTATAGTTATTAAATAGGAGGTCTTTCTGGTTACATCCCTAAGGGTGACATGCATTATTTTCTGAGGAGCTTGACATGTAGTTTTATCATGTTCTAGGTGTCATGGAACAATGGGGGCCTCAATTCCTAGGCCTACCTAATAAGGAGGTTTTTCTTTTAGACCTCTGAGGCCAGAACTGGCCAGGTGATATTAAGCAGATGGTACATAAAATGGTTAACATGGGGAAAAGACTAGGTGGCTGGCGTTTGGGGATGCCATGGGGGATGAAAGTCCTTTGGGTGTTAGCAGAGGTGGAGGTGGCTAATGATAGCAAAATAAGGGATTGGTAAGTCCTGACAATGGTCCAATCCTGGACAGCTCCGTTTGGGTCCAGCGGAGGACTACTTGTCGTTGGATGGTAAAAAGAGCTCCTGAGTCATATCCATTTAAATAAGGTTGTATGCCCCAGATGAATCCTATATCCCAGGAAAAGAGGGAGAGATTGTTAACTTTTATGTATATTGGGGAATGACTGGGATGGTTTCCTCAGGCACTCTGCCATATGACAATTTTGAAGATGTCATTTGGTCCCCTGGGATAGGAAGTGATAGTACCATAATACCAATCGTGACAGAAACATTTACTAATTTCATTACAGAGACTATGCGTGTGCTGTCCCAGACATATGTAGAAATCTATGATCTTAGATCTATATAAAGAGAGCAAAGCTTTCCATTGGAGAGGATCCCTGGCTCGCAATATCTCTTGGTTGGAATGTTATTAGCCCTATTTCCTCTTTGGCCCAATAGATCTAACAAGTTTTTCTTGAATAAGACCAGGTTGAGATGCTGACTATTGGACCATTCATTAGTATTTAATGTTATTCCCTCCCTAGTGAGGGTAAAGAGGTACCAAGTGGGACATTGAGCTCCACCTTGGAATGCATGGGCTAAGGAAAACCAGGATAAAAAAAAGAGTCTTAGCTTGTGGCGTCCAAACGTGGAAATGCTTGTTCATTTCTGGTCAGGTCTGGGCGCCAAACTTGGGGGATGATCTTGAGAGGGTTATTAGGGTCTTTTTGTACAGTCCAAAGATCCAAGGGTGGTATGTCATCATCAAGCTCATCCAACCCAGTTTTCTTGACTCATGAGTAATGAATCCAGGCCGGAATTCCTTCAACCTTGAGTGCTGTCAGGGTGGTGAGGATGACAATGTAGGGTCCTTTCCAGGCTGGGGCCAGTCCTTCCTTCTGGAAATTTTTGACATAGACCAGGTTTCCAGGTTGGAACGGATGACACGGCATGAACGATGGGGTAGGTGGAACAGCATAGACATTGGAGTGGACAGTAGCCTGGACCCGTTGGAGGGACTAAAACTACTTCAATAGAGATTGATTAGTAATTTCTTCAAGAATAGGATCTCACAACAAGGGAGGAGGTCTACCAAACATGATTTCATATGGGGTAAATTCAGCCTTATACGGGGTGCATCGAGCCTGAAGAAGGACCAGAGATAAAAGATTTACCCATTTTCACTGGTCTTATTATTAATTTAGTCAAAGTAGATTTCAAAGTGTGATTCATGTGGTCAATTTGTCCAGAGCTTTGTGTTTGGTAAGCACAATGTAATTTCCAGTCTATGTTTAGTGCTTTGTTGACCAGTTGGACTATGGATAAGATGAAGGCTGGACCATTATCAAAGCCAACAGAGAGGGGGAGCCCAAACCTAGGAATGATTTCATTTAATAAAAACCTTGTAAGTGCGGTTTCACTTTTAGTGGCAAAAGCCTGCACCCATCCAGAAAAAAAGTTTCTACAAACACTAGTAGATAGTTGTACCCTGCCTGGGGAGGTTTTATTTCAGTAAAGTTTGCCACCCATTTTTCTCCAGAGCTCAATCCTCAGGCCCTGGACCAACAGTAGACTTTGGACCTTGCTTTGCATTGACCTGGATACAAGCTAGGCATCTTGGGGCTGTTTTCTTGGTCATATATCTTAAGTCATTGATATGGTAAAACCAATTTAACGGTTCAGTCAATTTGGTGCTACCCAAATGGGTGACAGAATGTAGTTGTTTTACCAGAGTGTATCCAAGTGTTTCAGGCAGGATAATTTTAGGGTCCTTGACCCACCATCCAGTGGGATCTTTGTGAGCTCCCATCCAGTCTGCTTGTCTTTCCTCTTCTTGAGTGTAGGTGGGCTGTGGGAGAGAAGAGACTGAAAAGGTCTTAGTTAGCAGAATAGTTAGAGGTTCAATTGGGAGCTCTGCAGTCTTCCAAGCCACCTGGTCTGCCAGGTAGTTCCAGATTGCCTCTGAGGTGTTTGAATTTTGGTGTTTCCTGCAATACATAACAACTACCTCTTTGTGGAGTCATATAGCCTTTAAAAGGGCTAATATCTCCTCTTTGTTTTTTATAGTCTTACCCACAGCTGTCAGAAGTCCCCAATATTTGTAAATCATAGCATGGACATGAAGACTACCAAAGGCGTATTGGCTGTCAGTAAAGATGTTTATCCATTTCTCAGCTCCCCAGCATAGGACCTGAGTTAGAGCAATTAACTCAGCTTTTTGAGCCAATGTGCCATTGGGCAAAGACTGTGACCAAATCACATTCTAAGTTGTGGTCACCACAGCACCAGCCTTGTGGATTCCTCCTATATTCAGGCTGCTGTCATCGTAAACAGGACAGCATCAGCCCGACCTGGGAGCAGGGTAGCTGGATTAAGGCATTGTGTAGGAGAGAAAGTTAGTCTAGGTTGGTCAAATAGGAGACTTTGGTGCTGAGTGATATGGGTATTTGACATCCAGCAGCCAGAGGCTCCCCTGAGTAAAGTCTTGACAGCACAGGGAACAGTCAAAACCAGATTCTGCCCAAAAGTTAGTTTATCAGCTTCTTTGACTAGTATGGCCTTAGTGGCATTACCTGGAGGCAAGAGGGCCAGCCAGAGGTCACTGAGTCCAGTCTTTTTGACAAATAGGCCACCAGCCACCTCCATGGCTCTAGAGTCTGCATAAGGACCCCCTTTGTAATTCCCCATTGTTCATGAATGAAAAGTGAAAAGGCTTAGTAACATCTGGGAGGGCTAATGTCGGGCCTGGGTAAGAGCCATCTTTAACCTGGAATGCTTGTTCCTCAGTAGCAGTCCATTTCACGGGCTAGTGCCCTGCAGTAGCAGTGTAAAGAGACTTGGTAATCTGAGCAAATCCTGGGATCCATAAGTGGTAATATCTCACCACCCCCAGAAATTTCCATACCTGCTTCTTTGTCATTGGCTTGGGAATTCGGAGAATGGCTTCCTTTCAGGCTGAGATTAGGGCTCATTTACCCTTTTTCAGCTGGTATCCCAAGTAAGAAACTTCAGTTGAGCAAAGCTGTGCCTTTTTGGCTGAGACCCAATAGTCCAGATCCTGAAGAAGCTATAAAAGAGTCTTAGTGCCTTTTAAACATAGAACCAAGTCTGCAGCTATGAGTAAAAGATCATCTACATGCTGGAGTAAAGTACATTCAGGGTGCAAGGTGTGGAACCCTGACAAATTCTGTTGTAAAGCTTCCCCAAAAAGAGTTGGGGAGTTCTTGTATCCTTGTGGCAACTGAGTCCAAGTTAGCTGACTAGTATCTCCCGAGTCTGAATCTGTCCATTCAAAGGCAAAAATGGGTTGACTGACCAGAAACAGGGAAATGGGAAAAATGGCATCTTTTAAGTCCACTCCAGTATATACCTGATGTTCAGGAGTAAGCAGGCTGAGTAACGAGTAGAGGTTGGGATAGTACGATGGATTGTTTCAACTTGCTTACTGACCTCTCTTATATCCCAGACAGGCTGTTAATCAGACGTTCCTGGCTTTTTAACCAGCAGGAATGGAGTGTTCCAGGCAGATTGACAGGGGTCAGAATACCAGCAGCTAAAAGTCTTTTTATATAGTGGGTAATTCCTTGCTGAGCCTGTAATCTCATGGGATATTGGTGAATGCAAATGGGGGTGGCAGATGCCAACAGACTCACCATAACTGGAGAGTGATGTTTTGCCAATCCTGGTGGGTTGGGTTCCACCCAGACTGAAGGAAACTCCTGTTGTAACTGTAGAAGTAGACCTGATGGGGCATCTTCAGCAGGAGGATCCAAAGATGCTAGGAGATGCTCCTCATAAAGTGGAACAGTTAATAGCATTGGATAGGCAGTGTCAGTAGATCATGCATCTTAGTCTCTTCAGGTAAAAACATGATAGTAGCCCTCACTCTCCTGAGCAAATCTCGGCCAATGAGGGGATATGGACAGTCAGAAGCAATTGGGAATGAGTGGGTGTCTTGTTTTAGGACTAAATTAACCATCCGGTTGGAGGTGAACTTGCAGTTGGTGACTGTGCCCATCGCTCCTTGAATAAAAATCTGTTTATCAGACATAGGCACTAATGGTGATTTTAGGACTGACACTTCTGCCCCAGTGTCCACTAAAAGTTGGACAGGATGGCCCCCGATAGCAGTGGTTACCATGGGCTCTTGGGGGCCTAAGGAAAAAAAGCCCTGGCCTCATCAGTCTGACTCATTTTCAGCTTCCCCAGTGGAGGCCAGGGCCAGTACTGACTTAGGCTTTTCTGTCTTTGGATGATGAAGGCAGTCCTTTACCCAGTGACCTAACTCCTTACAGTAGGCACATTGATTTTTGGACAGTTGGATGCGCCCACTCTCCTTTTGTCCCTTTCTGGTTTCTCCTTTCTACTTATGGACTGACTTTGAGCCAGGTTGAGAAGCCTGGATAGTGGCAACTAATATTTTTGTTTGCTGTTTTGTTGTTCTATCTAGCTTCTGATCTGCCTGTTTCAGTTTCTCAGCATCAAAGTTGTGGAAAACTTTTTGGGCTACTTCAAGTAGCTGAGAAATATTAATTCTTGCAAAATCCTCATGCTTTTGCAACTTCCTCTGGATGTCTGGAGGTGTCTGTGCCACAAAAGTCAAATTGCCAGCCCAAGCATTCTCTGGTGCCAACGGGTTGAAGGGAGTATAAGTACAGAATGCCTCCTGGAGGCGCTCAAGAAACATCCCTGGTAACTCCACAGGGCCCTGAATGATCTTGGTAGTCTTAGAAAGATTGAAAGGTTTTTGGACTGCTCCCTTCAAGCCAGCTAATAGAGTTTGGTGATAAGTTTCTAAATCCCAGGACCCTGTCAAAGTGTTTGGGTCCCAGTTGGGACGGGATGCAGAAAAACCTCTTTTAGCCTTTCTTGGTTTTCCTCCTCCATACCAGTAGCTGAAGCCAGGAAAGATTCCTTTGCTTCATTACTGACTTGTTCTTGTTTCTCAGAAGAAAAAAAGCCAGGAGGAGTTATTGACAATCATCCCAGGTGGGACAGTGAGTCCACATAACTGATTTCATTACGGAGATCAGAGCCTGTGACTTATCCGAGAATGTTGGATTTTGATGTTTCCAATTATATAAATCTGAGGTGGAGAAAGGAGCATAAACCAAGAAAGGCTGTTCAGTTCAATCCAATAGAACTTTCCAGAGAGGTAAGAGTGGCACTGGATGGGTCTGAGACCAGAGATGGGTAGCCAAAGGTGGGGACCCAGATAAAGGGGAAGAGGAAGAAGAGGTGGCAAGAGTCATGCTCCAGTCCCTGGCAGCCTTCTCAGGGGCAGCCATGATGACAGCTGCAGCTAGGGAAGAGGATGTTACGGTTGGAGAGGACTGAGGACAATATGGCTGCAGGTTACAGGTGAGGGTGATTAGCTTTTCAAGGGGATCCTTCGTTGATGGAAGCAAGATGGGGCCTAACCCTTCCAATGGAGGAGCTGAGATAATCGGGATGAGGAGCTGCCTTCTTAAATGGCAGGGGTTTTGGCTTTGAAGGTTGTGGGGAGCTTTCATCATTGGGCCCCTTTAAGTACTTTGAAAACAAGATTCTCTTTACCTCCAAAGCACCTTATGGCCTTATCCCCTCTTCCAAAACATAAGTTCAAAACCAAGGTGGGGGATTCTTGACCAGAGATAACCGTTGGTCAATATAGGGGAACTGATCTGGGTGCGTGGGTCCCTCATACCAGCAAGAATTCTCCAAACAGCTCTGGTAACATGTATATCTAGAGACCCAGGAGAGGGCCACCCAACACCAAACACAGGCCAATCAATTTTGCAGAGGGTTTGGAGCCTGCTTTTGAAAGATGGACTCCATGGTCCCCCACAAATCCAACAGAGAAAATTTTTAGCATACATTCTAGGGGACTGGAGGACTTGGAAGACTTAGAAGACTCTGTCCCATGATGTCAAAGCCAGTAAATCACAAGAGACATCTGATAATAATGAAACTTGTTACAAAAAGGAAGTATTCAATAGCTAACCAAATCCTGACTGTGGATGACCAATCCGTAGGCACAGCAAAGTCAAGCAATATAGCAAAGAGAATGGTCATCAAGCTAAGAAAGGAAAGGGACCAAGGATAACAAATATCCAGAAACCGCTGCATAAGCACATAGAAATCAAGAAGATATTCAAACAGAAATATTAAACCGAGGCTCTGCACTACTGTCTTGGGTCTACAAACAGAACCTAAGGAGCAGCCTCATCAGACTCCAATCTCCCCAACAGAATTATGACCATAAACAGAAGAAACAGATTAAATACACTCTTATCTCTCCAGAGAACGCAGACAGAATCAGTTTCTTTCGAGGCAGGAGGAAATCAGCAATTGTTCCAGCTCCCTCCAAGACAATTGAATGGTCATGGACTGCCTATCCTATAATGCCTTGCTGGGCTGGGGGAGAGTTGGAGCAAGGCTGCCCCCTGTAGTTGGCAAAATTTTTTTATCTCATGGGGCCTCCAAATGTTATGACTGGAGTGCAAGAAATAAAATGCCAACAGGTAGGAGATTAGATCCTGAGTCTTTAATCAGTCAGCAACTGAGAGAGGACAATAGTCACTGAAAACTCTCAACACTAAGCAAAGTAAGCAGGGGGTTTATATATGTAACACAGCTAAAAAAAAAAAAAGAAAAAATACAGTTTCTGTAACTATGGTAATTAAAGGTTGCATATCAGGAAGGAACAGAAAAACAGAGAAGGGGGAACTGATTATTTAATTGGCCGTTGGCCAGGTACTTTCTTGCAAAATTTATATTTTTGAAACAGGATGAGAGTGGGGTTGGAATTTCAAAAAAGAAGCTATTAGTTACAGTTCAGGGGACAAGAACATTTGTGGTTACACGCGGGGGGAAGCTGCATCTGGGCACTGCATCTGGGTGCTGCATCTGGGCAGCAGGCATGCAACTAAAATGGAAACTGTTAACAAGATAGCATTACTTATGACAAAGAAGCTTTCACATGTTTTTAAGGTTATACAGACATATAGATTTTACAGACATTTCAGCTGTTCCTTCTTTCTTTAATAAATATGAATGAGCGCATACAATATTTCAAGTACTAAGGTAGCTTATATAAGACTTGAATATAACATGACACCACTAGATAATATAAGACTGCAATAACAGAGACTCAAGTTTCTGGGATTCTTTTGGTGGGTGGTGAATAAGGCTTATTTTAAAAATATTCCTTGTTATTCTTAACTCTGAATATTTTATTTATGACAAATTTACCTGAAAATTTATAATTTGTCTTTTGTTGTAGCATTACAAACTACAAAAAAAGGGTAGGCTAAAAATTCTAAAGAGCTAATCAGAATGAGTCATTTTGACTGAACTGAGATCATTTGGGGGATGTACAAAAAATGATGATGGTAATGCATTTTAATCCTTCAAATAAAGTAAGATGTCGGGAATCTGACATAAAAATAAATTAGATTGAATAAAATACCTGGTCTTTCATTTACTTATTTTTTACTTTTTTTTTTTTACTAATTTTTACAGTAGATTAACTATTAATAAAGGTAGAAGAAACAACCGTTATTATACAACAATCATGGTAACAACAGATTATGGCAAAAACAGAGGTCAAAATTGACAAAATTATGAAGACTGACAGAATATTTACATTGTCATAAAGTATCCCCTGTTATTAAATTACTTAGTTATTATAGATAAGTAATAATATTTACTTTAAAGAGAGTAATTTCTGTGTGCCCTGTACAAATTATCAAAATTTACATAGGCCATGAGACAAATTTAAATTGTCTGCTTTTTGATATGGTGCACTGAAGGAGTATTTACATAATATGGCTGTTCAAAATGCATGCCCTGAAACAAAAATCAGGAAACCAGCAGACAAACCAAACTGAGAAGTCTTCTACAAATAAATGGCTTATGTTCTTAAAAATATAAAAGTTTTAAAAGATAGGGAATAATTAATTAATTAATTCAAAATTTAAAAGTGATAGCAAAAATATGTAGAATAAGTAAATAGAAAATAGAATTGAAGAGATTTTTGTTTAGTAACAAAGACCTAGAAAAATTTATCAGTTGAATAAGTGACTTGGAGTAACATTTAATCAACATCTCTTTCTAAAGTGTACCCTATAAAACAGGTTAACCTTGGAATTGATCTTGGATTAAAAAATTTTAAGAGAAAAGCTTTGGGCAAATTTGGCAAAATTTGAGTAAAGTTGTAAGGTGGAACATAGTATTACATCAATGTCAAGTTTTCTGGTTTTGATAGTTTCATTAGAATTATATTAATAATGTTTTCTTTTCTTTTTTTTCTTTTTTTTTTGATTTGGAGTCTCACTCTGTCGCCCAGACTGCAGTACAGTGGTTGCTCCCGGCCACCGCAGCCCCGA
Organism: Carlito syrichta; assembly: GCF_000164805.1. Taxonomy (NCBI): domain Eukaryota; kingdom Metazoa; phylum Chordata; class Mammalia; order Primates; family Tarsiidae; genus Carlito; species Carlito syrichta. Next base: position 336,413 of record NW_007249928.1, on the reverse strand, counting down.
CCTGCTGGGCTCCGACGATCCTTCGCCTCAGCCTTCCAAGTAGCCGGAATTGCAGGCTCGTGCTACCTCGCCCGGATACGTTTTTGATTTATTGTAGAGATGAGGTCTCACCTGCCCAGGCGGGTCTCGAACCTGCGGGCTCAGGCAATCCACTCACCTCAGCCTCCCAAATGCGCAGGATTACAGACTGAGCCACAGAGCCCAGCTTAAAGTTTTCATTTTAGAAAGCATACTTACTGTTTTTAATGAAATGTCATTATGTTTGCAGGTTTTTATTATTTGACTCTTAAAATAATGATATAGTAATATGCGTATGTATATCTTTACATAAATACACATGTCTATGAGAGGGAAAAATAAACAGAGAGAGGGAGGGACTAATAATCCAAATGTAGCAAAATATTTACAATAAGTAAATCGAAGTGAATGAAGGGTATTTGGGAGTTTTTTTTTCTTTGAACCATTACTGACACTTTTAAAAGTTTATTCTTGTTTAATACGTTTAAAAATAAAAACATGCATTATTTCTCTCTTAATTCTAAGGTGTTATAATTTTGATATTCAACTAATGCAGTTTGAGTATGACTACAACAGGGAACATATGAATTTTATAACAACAGTAAAAATAATAGCAGCTAAAAAGAGTAATCACATTTTAAAATAAACAATTGTAAATATTATTTAAGATAAATATTATTTATTGTCAAGTTATATTTATCACTGGAATGTTTTATTCACTTTAAGTTGGTATCAAGACATTTTAATTTAGTGAAGAGGACATGAATATGGTTTCTTGCAGTAACAGAAATGCAATTTAGTGAGATAGAAGAATGTCTCTAAGGATTTCTGAAACTTTTTCTCAATGTACAGCTTGCCTAGAGGAAATCCCATCACACTAAAATTTGCCAGAATGTCATTAATGATGGCTGTGCACATTTCAGCCCAAATTGACTTTGACGTTTACTCTACACACTCCAAGACTCTTTCTCTAGCACTATCACCAGAGAAGAGCATTGTTTTACTGTATGTGTAAATAAGACAAACTAATTTGAAATCTTGTGACTGTAAAAAAAGAAAAATAAAGACTCACAACAAGATAACAATTTGCAGCATCATTAAAAAAATACCCCATATTCATAGTGGAAAAATATATTTGATTAATTTTGCTAACAGATTCTCAGATAACCACAGTATAAATCAAGCACTAGTGTTCATATTTGCAATGTATGTTTGTAATTGCTAGGGAAGGAAAATTAATGTTATCTTCTTCCTAATTATAATATATTAATTTGTCTATCATAGCTACATACTTTTAAAAATTATCCTACTCAAAATATTTAAGTGGATACTCTCTTCAGATGTGAAAAACAATACTAATTGCATACTAAGTAAAATATAAATGTATTGATTGCAAATATTCCTATGTAAAAGTAAAATATAGAATAATGTCAGATAGTTGTATTAAGCATTGACTAAAATGTAAATAAAAATCTGTTAAAAATAATTGCTTATTTTCCACTGAAGTGTTAAATATTGATCTTTTCCCATATACAATTAAAATTATATCTCTATATTGGGAAAAAATAGGTTTTTAAAAAATCTTTTCTCTTTTGAATTTTTTTTTAATTTTAAAGATGTGAAGTACAATTTAAGATTAGGTATGCAAATGGTCATTGTACAGGTAAAGTTTTAGACTCCCTTTGGTCCGCACTTCACCTGGTTTGAGTTCAGGTATCCTTATTGATACTGTGTCTCCCCCTTCCCCTGGCAGTATCCCTCTACTTCCAATTCCTTTCTTATAGAATTATGGTGAATGTTCAGAGTCCACTTATGAGTGAGAACATGAGATACTCTGTTCTTTGTTACTATGATAGATCAATGAGGAATATAGACTCTAAATCCATCCAAGTTGCTCCAAAATCCATATGTTTGTCCTTCTTTATGGCTGCATAATATTCCATTGTGTATATATAACACATTATTAAAATTCAATCCAGTTTCAATGGGTGCATGCAGCGTTGGCTCCATGTTTTTGCTATTGTGAATAGTGCTACAATAAACATGTGTGTGCAGTTATCTTTTTTGAAGAGTGATTTAAGTTCCTCTAGGTATATTCCCAGAAGAAGGATTGCTGGGTTGTATGGAAGGTCAATTTCTAGTTCTTTTAGGAATTGTCACACAGCTTTCAATAGAGGTTGAACTAGTTTGAATTCCCACCAACAGTGTAGAAATGTTCCCTTTTCTCCATATTCTTGCCAGCATCTGTTGTTGTTTGTTTTATTAATGATGGCCATTCTTACTGGGTTTAGGTGATATCTAAATGTGGTTTTGATTTGCATTTCTCTGATCAGTAGTGAGGCTGAGCACTTTTTCATGAGATTGTTGGCTTGCCTGTATGTCTTCTTTTGAGAAGTGTCTATTGATGTATGTTTCTCACTTTTTAATGGGGTTATTTTGTTTGTTTGTTTGTTTTCCTTTTGGTACATTTGAGTTCCTTGTATGTCCTGAATGTTAGGCCTTTGTCAGATATACAATTGACACATATTTTATTCCCATTGTATGAGCTATCACCCCACTGTCTTGATAGTTTCTTTTGCTTTGCAGAAAATTTTCAGTTTGATGAGGTCCCTCTTGTCAATCTTATCTCTTATAGCATGGACATCTGGGGTTTTGATCAGGAATTGACCTACTTCAATTTCTGTAAGCGTGTTTCCTGTATTTTCTAAGATTTTTATAGTTTGAGTTTTTGTGTTTAGGTTTTGATTCATTTTGAGTTGATTTTTGTGTATGGTGATACGTTCTGTTTCAATCTTCTGCATGTGGTCAGCCAGTTTTCCAAGCACCATTTACTGAATAAGTTCTCCTCCCACCAGTAGTTGTTAGTGGAGGCTTTGTCAAAGATGAGTTAATTGAGAAATTGAGATTTTGCTTCTGGAATCTTTATCCTCTTCCCTTGTTCTATATGCCTATTTTGTACCAGTACTGGGCTGTTTGGATTTTTGTACCCTTATACTAGAGATTAAAGTCTGGAAGTGTGATAACTCCCACTTTGCTTCTTTTTGCTGAGGATTGTTTTGGTTATTCATGGTCATTTATGTTTCCATATGAATTTCTGTATTGTTGGTTCAGGTCTGAGAAAAATGATGTTGGTATTTAATGAGTATTGTGCTGAATCTGTAGATTGCCTTGGGTAGGATGGACATCTTAACAATGTTGATTCTTCCTCTGTATCAGCAAATAGTATGCTATTTTTTTTGTAATTTTGACAATGTATGGCAATATATGACAGCTTATTTATTTATTTAAAAACTCAATATGAATAGACACTTCTCAAAAGAAGATATATGGGCAGCCAACAGACACATGAAAAAGTGCTCAGTCTCACTAATTATCAGAGAAATACAAATCAAAACCACACTGAGATACCACCTAACCCCAGTAAGAATGACCACCATTAATAAAACAAACAACAACAGATGCTGGCGAGGAAGCAGAGAAGAAGGAATGCTTCTATGATGCTGGTGGGAATGCAAACTAGTGCAACCTCTTTGGAAGACAGTGTGGCAATTTCTGAAAGAACTGGAAATTGACCTTCCATATGACCCAGCAATTCACTTACTGGGGATAAACCTGGAGGAACTCAAATCATTCTACAAAAAAGATACCTGAACATGTATGTTTGTGGCAGATCTATTCACAATAACAAAAGCATGGAACCAATCATGCTGCCCATTGAAGCTGGACTGAATTTTAAAAAAATGTGGTACATATACCCAATGGAATATTATGCAGCTATAAAGAAGGACAAACATGAACTTTGCAGCAACTTGAATGGATTTAGAGTCTATTATATTCAGTGATCTATCATAGAAACAACGAACAGAGTACCATATGTTCTCATTCATAAGCAGACCTTGAACAATTATCATAATACTATAAGAAACGAATTGGCAGTAGTGGGAACCTGTCAGGGAAGGGAGTGAGAGTGGCAGTGGAGGGAAACTGCTAGGGGTGCGAGGAGCACGCTTCATCAACAAGGGTACCTGCACGATCAACCTTTGTATACCTAACCCTGAATTGTACTCCACATCTTTATAATTAAAAAAAGATTTAAATAATAAATCCAAAATAAATAAATAAACTAAAAAGTCAAATTACAGAAAATTCTACAGTTTCTTCCTTTGCTTATACTTGAACACCTCATTCCTGATAAGTTACAGAAGCAAATAATGTATGATTAATAATGTTTGTTATAATTCTACTTTATAAGCCGAGCTCAGTGGCTCAGCCTGTAATCCCATGCCTTTGGGAGGCTGAGGTGAGTGGACTGCCTGAGCCCGTGGGTTCAAGACCCACCTGGGCAAGCAAGACCTCATCTCCACAATAAATAAAAAATCAGCCGGGTGTGGTAGCGCGCGCCTGTAGTTCCAGCTACTTGGAAGGCTGAGGTGGAAGGATCACTGGAGCCCAGCAGGTGGAGGCTGTGGTGGCCGGGAGCGGCCACTGCACTCCAGTCTGGGCAACAGAGTGAGATTCTAACTAAAAAAAAAAAATTCTACTTTATAAATATCTGTATTTTGTATAAACTATTCTTTTACTTTACTGCAGTGTAAAAAATCCAACTTAAAAAAAAAAATTCAAACAAACAGCTGTTGCAATTTTTTTTTCTGAAATATCCTTTACGTTATACTCTGTTTTAGGAAAAAAAGACTAAGAACATTAACTGTCAATACATTTAATATACTAAAACTGTCAGGCAAAATGTAAAGGATAAAGTGATTATGTGTTTACAAAAACTAACATTACATGCCAATTGCTTTCTTTCTCTTTCTTTCTTTCTTTCTTTCTTTCTTTCTTTCTTTCTTTCAGTATATGTATATTCATCTTCATGATTCAGAAATTAGTGTACATTCAGCTGCTACTGTTCACATGAAATAATAAACAGGTGGAAAACTGACAATCATCATGGTAATTATATTAATTAAATTGGATACCTCAATATTCTCTCCTCATTTATATTAAATAGTATCTGAATTATTCAGTTGATTGTCAGCATTAGTCAAGTCATTGGTTATGACAACCTAACTCAAAATAATCCTTATGTGATGTGGACATGCCCTGTTTTGCTGCATGAAAACTCCCTGTTCTATTTTCTGCTACAATGTTAGGTACAGACCCTGATCAACATGTGCTTGAACATTGCAGAGTTGAGCTTACAGTATTTTTTGGCATATGAGTGATGGGTAATTCTTAACACCAGCTGTCTTTTCAGCTGTGACCTGCCATCGAGCTTGTCAAATGGCTCAATCAAAAAATTGGTATGATGTGCTGTTCCCTTAACTGAGAGAAATGCCTCAAGTCACAAAGTTTTGTATTACCCTCTGATGATTTACATAGAGCTGTTTCATGCCATATTTTCTTCTCTTAGTCATCTTACACAATGGCAAATTTAAATAAGACTTATTTTGATTGGCAATAGACTAGTTTCACATTTTTATGCTATTTATTAGGAGCACATTATATTATCTTACAAATGACACTAAATTATTAAAGAGTCCTATTTATTAATAAGGTTAAATTGTTTGTTAGGTCTATTTAGTTTTAGTATTCAGTTTTAGTTTTAAGATATGTGCAAGCCGGGCTTGGTGGCTCAGGCAGCCTGTAATCCCACGCCTTTGGGAGACCTAGGTGAGTGGATTGCCTGAGCCCGAGGGTTCGAGACCCACCTGGGCAACTTGGTGAGCCCTCATTTCTACAATAAATCAAAATTAGCCAGGCTTGGTAGCGCGTGCCTGTAGTTCCAGCTACTTGGAAGGCTGAGGTGGAAGGATTGTCTGAGCCCAGCTGGTCGAGGCTGCAGTGGCCGGGAGCAGCCACTGAACTCGAGTCTGGGTGACAGAGTGAGACTCCAACTCAAAAAAAAAAAAAAAAGAAAAGATATTTGCAAACGAAAATAAATATTTTATTTCTTATTAATTTCAACTGCTGAGACAACTCTGTAAACATAAATGCAAAATTCTCAAAACAGAGTTAATGAGAACTTCAACTTGCTGTGGTAATTAAGATAACTATCTTAACAAATACTGCAATGTGCAAATAACTTACTTTTTCAGGAACTTCACAAGCAGAAATGTATTTCTTCTGCCACATTTTTTACTACATCTTTCTAGACAGTCCATCAGTGGAGTGAAATATTTAGTGTCATGATTTATTGGTACTATATTATATGACAAGCACTATGAACAGGAAAAGAATTACATATTAATTTATCTTACAATGACAAAAACATTAAAAGTTAGGTGACGATTATATTCCTGTGACAAACTTAATCAGAACTGAACATCTAATATTAAATTATTGAATTAAATGAAAAAAGTAATAAACTGGATAATTAATTCAAATTTCTGTTACACTTTTGCAGAAATTGATCCGTAGCAGTGATTGTCAAATGTCTTCATGTTTATGAATATTGTTAAAAATATTTTGAAATATTTTTTAGCCCCTTGCTCAGAGATTGGGATTCTTTAGGTGTCATACTCACCAAGTGTTTATTGTTGCTGCTGCTGTTGTTTGTTTGATTGCTTGTTTTCCTTCTGTTTGAAGTACATGGAGAGTTATACATTTGTATCACCTTTAAGTTATGTGAGGCCATGTGATTGGTTCTAATGAAGCTAATGTGAGCAACTGTGATACTTACTCCTGACTGCAGCATTTAATTAACAGTGCTGCTCTTGCTCCATATTGAGTTGAAATAGACATCCTGCCTCCCGTTTGGGCCATATTAAATCACAGAATGAGTAAAAGTATTTTTTTTTCCCAAGCAACTGTGATTTGGACATTGTGAGCTCAATCTGCAAATGACTTTGCCCTGATGGCACGCTAGCTATAGGGGTGGACCACAAGCCAGGATTTTATAAAATCTCCCCAGTAAAATTTTTACAGGCAGTCCATGGAGCGCATTTTGTGAAATATTGCTGTTTTAGACCACTCTTTTGCAACTTTGAAATCTTTCTGCTATGACACATGATTATAGTGAAAATTTGCAACATGAAATGCGAAAAACACTACTCTTAATTAGGTTTTAATACAAAAGAATTAGAAAACTATAACTTGAAAAATAAGATTTCTGTGTTCATTTAATCCAAAAAACACAATTCAAATGTTCAGTTTTGTTTTAGTTTGTCACAGCAATACACTGGTCTCCCTACTTTTTAATGTTCCTATTTATTTAACAGGAGTTCAAAGATATCTTTTTCCTAGTGAGAACAGTCATTCATTCATTGACTTCTCTCATTCAATCAGTCATTCAACATGTTTTTAAAGCATTAAGTGTGCAATAAACTGTTATAATCTATGCAGAAACAATAAAGAACAGAGAAATTCACATGTTAAATGATAGTTTTCAGGTTTAGAATTGGATCAATTTACTTTTTAATATTTGTAATAAAAAACTTGCTAGGTACTAATAATCTAGGACTATTATGTACTCAATTTATTTGATAGATGGATCCAACGATTGAGTGGCATAGCCTGGAACCATGTGTCTCTTCTCATTTCAGTGGTGCTCACATCATTCTCCATGTTAGTGTCCTGAAGGAGAAAATCTGATTCCCTAAGTATATTCTATACTTCTAGGAGAAATGTGCTTTTCTGCAGTTGGGAAAATATTAAGACTAGATTTGTTGTTATTTTTTTGAAAATAAAATGCTTTTGAGAGACTTGAAAATTAGCAAAGGTAGCCAGGAATTAAAGATTTGCCTTGGTTTATCCATAGATTTTTTTAAAAAAGACTGAGATAAGCCAGATATGATCATTCTTTAAATATATGTAGAGGGAATTCCAGATTTTCTAGCATTTTCAGTTTTAACACATTTGCTCTGAAGCTCTTGACAAAAGTTCACCAAGGAGAAAGGATACCTTTGATAAACAGTTAATCTATATTAGGTCATCTGGTTCTCTCACTTTCTATGTTATGGTCAAATCAAAACACCGCAAAGCCATGCATCAAAACCATATGATATAGTTTTCAGTGCAAGACTCGACCATATTTTATGACCTGCATATAGCCATCAGTTTCCTAATAATAAGTACCCGAATTTTCTCAATTTACTTTCTCTGCACCTCTTAACACAGGAATATAAATAACCCTGTGAAATACTTTTCTGCTCTCCCAGAGTGACTGACTAACTCAGTAATTATCGTAGGGACAGCTGTGAGCTGATGTTACCCTGCATTTATCTTAGGGCTGCTAAATGCTTCATTCTATCCCCTGAGGGACATCCAATTTCATAACACACAAATGAAAGGTTATTTTATCCTATAGATAGGATGTAAAGAGAAACATCCATTCATTCAGCAAATACTTATTGAAACTCCTCCTATGCTAGAAAGTAAGGTTTAACAAAACAAACTCTTTTGGTCTCACGGAGAAGATAGACATTTTATGGGAAAAGACAGAAAATAACAATAAACAAATATTATATTAAAGTGATAATAGTTGTGAAAAAATAAAACAAAGTGTGAGATATCATAGTGGGCTGTAAAATTTGATATAGTACTGTCAAGGAAGTGTCCTGTGATATCTGAGCAGAGAGATGAAGGGAATGATAAGCAAACTATGTGAGTATCTGGAATGTGAGGTACAACTGTCCTGATGGGTTTGAGTTGTAACTGTACTTGAACTATTCACAGAATTGTGTGGATTCTTGTCTGGGTAGACTAGTATGAAACATTTTGGAAAATGGCAGCAAATTAGATCAGAAAGATAGTCAGGAGTAGGCATGTATGACTTTTAGGACATATTAAGCATTTTGAATTTCAGTGTAAGAAGGAAAATCATTTGAAGTTTAAGTTTGAAGAGTAAAGTGAGGATGCAAAATAAAATAATAATAAAATCCTCTATAAAATAGTCCTGATACTTTCATGAGATTTGTTTGTACTTTTTTTGTTTTTGCTTGTTTTCTGATATGCTACATTTCTCCTCTAGATCATATCCCATATAGACTTTACACATCCCTTCCACTGTCCTGAGAAAGTTCATGCTAATTTTAGTTTACCTTTCCACAAACACAATAAAAGTACAGAACTGACCATGCAATTATTTTGTTTTAAATATTAACTTTTGATTGTCTCATTGAATCTCTTTCCTCCTTCTAAGCATTTAATCACATTATTTAATTTCTAAAACAAAATGCAAAACAAAACTAATTATTTAAAACTGGAGTCTTTCTATGGGAAGGAGAATATTTTGTAGTTCAGAAAGTAATATTTTTAAGTTTCATTTTCCTTTTGTCTCCCATTTTCTCAGGACTTGTCTTAACTTTCTTGTTGCTTAATTGTTCTATTGGGCTTATTTCTATTCTTAACTTTATTTCTATTCTTAACTTTATTTTTTAAATTAACTTTCAGAAAGTTAATAAAATAATTATTGAACTACTAGTAATACTTGGTCAATACTTCAGTTTTAGGACTGTCAAATATACTAATGGTCAAAATTTTAATTAAGCTTTACTGATTCAATTGATCTTAATCTACATCAGACAGAGAGAATTGACCTGAAATATATTTTACCACTTCTATACTTTATTTTCTAAGTCTTAATTACTTAGTAGAAGTGATTGGCTATATATTTCTGTTTATCTTTCAAAATATCATCACCTGTCAAAATATTTGTTCAATAATAAAATGCTAGAATAACATTCTCTGAAATTTTGAAAGACAGGGTTTCATGAATAAATAGCAGCTAGCATATTTACCTTGTCTGGAAGAGAAGTAACAGAAGCGCTTTGTGTCAATCAATATGAAAATGTAATTTAATCCAATGAGACAAAAATCAATTTTTCTTTTTTGAAGTTTCAAAGTAGTTAAATATCACCTGTTCTGCTTAATTAGTTTTTGATAATTGTGCAAACTCACCTTTAAACTTCATAACAATACAGCCTTTTGTTTGAGTTTTAGATTTCCATTCTCTGTCCTAATTACATTCCGATTTAGCTGGCTGAAAGAGGAAAGTGAAAGCTTTTTTTGCAGAGAGAAATCATGTTGTTTTAATAGTGGTGCATTGGATTTTCAAGGTCCAATGATCAGAACAGCTCTCTGCTTCATTCCTAACTGCTGTAGCCAGTGAGTGAAGTTTTCTCCAAAGAAAATCAGAAATTTACTGCAAACCTACCATTATTTTTTAAGAAGATTAAAAGTAACTTTGAAAGTTTTATATACACACACACACGTATAGGTGTTTATGAAAACGAAAAGGAAAGAGAAAATTTTCATTTGGCAAAATATTTGAGTAATTTAAGAATTTAAAAAATGGTTTGAAAATGATTGAATGGCATATATAATAAATTAGGAATAGCTTGGAAAGGAGACAGGTTGAATGGACATATAAAAATCTGCATATGCATCATATGATCTGGTACTTTTAGAACAAACTCTACTTAAGCTTAGGAAGAATACAAAAATCAGGCTCATAATTATCGCCAAAGTTAGTTTGTATATATCAGGAAAAAAATGCATTGGTGATGAATATGGTAAAGCATGACCCAGATTCTTCAAGGAAGAATGTATTGTCTTAGCTGCTAGAATGCTATCTGTTGACAGCCTTCAGACATCAGAACTTTCAGGACTGCCTCAGCTGCAGAGGAGACCTTGCTCAAAGTCATGTCCTTGGTGAGATACCTCATAACTACTGCTTGATGGAGGGTGAAGAAAGGAGGGTAGAATAGAAGAAAGAAATGTATAAGGGTTTGTCATTCCTGCTCAACCCAGGACAATTTTGACTTTAGAACTACTGAGGTGTCACCTGAGGCAAGTTTTGCCTGTTCTATCTAGCTTTCCTTTTCTTTTCTTTTTTTTCTTTTCTTTTTTAACTATTAGTGCTGATAGCAATGGTCTTTCTAATAAATACTCTAACTCAGATTTGGCTCACCTCAGGACACTCCCAAGTCAGTACCCAAGGTCAGGACCATTGTCAGGGCTACAGAAAATTATTGATCTTGAAATAATCTGTGCCCCTATTAGAGTTAGTTTTTGTATTGTCAGCCACATGTTTTATAGTCTTATAGTAAAATGAAATGATAATCATAGTTAGATTGCATGAGTTTGATTTACTAGCATGAATTGTCATCTCTCTGAAACATTTTTTTACTTTTTTTGTTTTTTTTGAGTTGGAGTCTCACTCTGTCGCCCAGACTGAAGTGCAGTGACACGCTCCCAGCCACCGCAACCTTGACCTGCTGGGCTCTGGAGATCCTTCCGCCTCAGCCTTCCGAGTACCTGCAACTACAGGCATGTGCTACCATGCCCAGCTAATTTTTGATTTATTGTAGAGATGAGGTCTCGCCAAGTTGCCCAGGCGGGTCTCGAACCCGGGGGCTCAGGAAATCCATTCACCTTGGCCTCCCAAATTGCTGGAACTACAGGCTAAGCCACCAAGTCCGGCTATTTTTTTCACTTTTAACTGAAGAAAAATCTTAGGGAGCAGCAGTTAGGATTACAAAATTAATTAAAATGATTTGAACATATCAGATAAATGAATAATTTAAGAGGAAAACAAACTAAAGTTGTCACACAAACGAGCTTTTGTGTAAATCTTATTTTGTTCAAAAAATAGCTTTGGCCTTTGATAATAATGAATTCTCTTCCAGTTTGTTGATTTCTGGTTCCTCTTCCATAAAATGAGGATTAATGGAAGCCAGAAAAATGATTGATTATCATTGTGTGGTGAGGTAAATGAAATAATGCATATGAAGTTTTTCCATGTTGTCTACCTCATAGTAAATACTCAATATATGTTAATTATACATTTTAATAAAAAAGGAGAAAAAGTGAAATATAAACCAACTAGTATGAATCTTACATGCTCAAAAATGTGGTCTGGGACATTAAAAAACCATGTGGACCCATTATTGGATAGCAATGTTAGGAAAAGAAAAAGAAAAAAGAACACTGATAAGTATTTCATGCAACTTAAGCTTAAGAAGTTTTGAATAAGGGCAATTTTTCATGACTAAAAAAATATGTATGTGTGTGTCTCGGGGGAGGGATTCATAAAATTCTATATGACACTCTAAGTCACTATTTGCTACTACTGTTTCTTCTAAAGTAACATCAAAATGACTAAATCAAAATTGTAAAATGTGAGTGAGAACTCTGTAGATACACCAGAAATTAGCAAGGGTAAACCTCTTTATGACCTGTATTACAAGCTGGCTTACTGAAGCTTCAGGCAGTGGGAAGCACCTACATGTGGTAGGAGACACAGAGTAGAGAGGTATTATTAAAATATTTATTATTATTGTTGCTTTTAATTTTTAAGAAATATTCCCTTTATGTCTCTAGTAATGGCTGTGTTTATCCTAGACTACGGCAGCTTTTCCACAGTTCTAGTTCTCAACACACTCTGGACAGTGATCATGACAGGAAAATCAGTAAAAATAGTTTGGGGAAAATCAAATATGGATTATCTTTAAAGAAGATGAGAACATCTTTATTATTATGTATTAGGCTCCCGCTGGAAAAGATAATCTAATTTAATGACTACAAACCCTTTAACCAAATGATCACTTAAGGAGTATGTTATTTTGTCTCCCAGAGGACATTTTCCAATGACTATATACACTTCTGGTTGTTTTATTTTTTCTAAACTATATTTTAAGCTTTTATATGTAGAATTATATAATTATAGACACACACATACATACACACATATACACATATGCACATACACACACAGAGAAGGGACTCCTAAAACCCCAGAATTATCTTTTTGAGGGTGGGTCCCTTGTAGTACAGGCTTCCCTGCTAGTAATATGTTCTAGGAATCTTTTGGCATCAGTGTACCAGCTAGCGTTGTTGTGAGAGGATGCCTTAGGCTTTGGTGAATTTTATTTTTGGAAAGTCTTTCAACACGTTTGCCCATTTCCTGATGGGTGATTTACAGGTGCATCTATCCATATCACGCTGAGTATTTAAAAATGTTTGACCCAAAACAGCATGACACCCCATGTCCCACCCTCCCTATTCACCCGATTTCACCTCTAGCGACTTTTTTTTGTTTCCGTTGGTGAAAAATATCCTCAAGGGTAAACGTTTTGCAGATGTGGAAGAGGTAAAACCAACAAACAAACAAATGGCAGAAGCACTAAAAGATGTCAAAATGGATGAGTTCAAAAACTATTTTGAGCAGTGGAAAAAAGCATCTTGACTGGTTTATTGCATCAAACGAGAGCACTTTGAGAGTGACTGATGTTTAAACATGTAAGGATAAATACGCAATTCTTTATAAAAAAATTTGACTGTTTTTGATCCTTATATATATTTTTGGTTGCATATTTTATTCTATATCTTCCACAGGTCTGTCTTCATGTTTATTAGAATGCATTTGTGACAAAAACATAATTATTATCAAAAAAGTATCTGTCTTAAAGAAATAAACTTACTATTTTTGTACAATGTGATACATTCTCAATTAATGCTATGGGTTTATAGGTTATATTAAACCTGATTTACAATGTCATAAGAGGGATAAAAAATTCCCTAGAATTTCTCTTATATAAGCACCTGCTGAGGTTAAATAATGCATTCACATTATCCTTTTGAATAGAAGCTAAAACCCAAGGGGCCCTAAATTTCCTCATTACAGCCCTGTCTAATAAACAATGGAGCATGGAGAATGGGTCTTGTGTAGTGGTTTGGAGACATATGAATGTTCTTCCTGCCCTGCTCCTGTTTTTTTGATTGTTTGTTTGTTTTGTTTTGTTGTTGTTGTTGTTGTTTTTGTAGGGGGATGGTTAAAGTGTGGAAATAATAGAAGAGTGAAATGAGAAAATAGAAAAAAACTAGACACAGAAAAATAGAAACTCTGTGTTATTTCATTTGCTATTGTGAAAGTTTGTTTATCTAATATTTGCAACTAATCAGGCTATCACTGACTTTCAAAAAATTAGGTTTCATCTTATCTCTTCCAAGATTGATAGATGATGAATATTGGCATCATAATTTTTTCACTCCTTTAGCAGACTCTGTAGATAAAATGTAGGAACACATTCACAAAATTATGTAAACACAATTTCTATATGTGTTTCTCATATATATTTATAGTTATAATATTGTAAAAATTTATTTTCATAGCACTTATTCCTTTTTAAAATTTCCAAACAATGATAATATTATGAAAAAGAAAATAATTTACTTCCACACTGATTAGCAATTCAAACACATAATCCCTAGCCTCCCTTTTTAATGCACCTTCTGAAGGCTTAATAGATATTGATTGATAGGTTGCAGTTACAATTATCTTTCTGATGAAGAAAACATGCAGTTGCATTAAAAATAATGTGTTAAATTCTAAATCTACTTAAAATAAATTTAGAAATTAGCATGTGATCACATCATCAGAACTAAAATGAATCAGAAAGTGGCATTAAATAACTTCCTTTTCTGTTGCATTATTCCATAAAAATCTACCCACAGAGAAACTTCTCAGCCTGCTTCACACAAAACCAGCTACAAACTAGATTAAATAATTAAGAAAATTAAGAATATTACTGGCTTGTAAAACTATTTTATCTGAAAAAATACTGAAGTTTTTGTCTTGCATAACCTCAGGCTGTACTTTATTTCTACATCTAAACCTAGCCTATGAATCTGTTCAGATGGAAACTTGTAGCAAGGGCAAATAAAAACAACATGCATGTATGCCATCTATCTATCTATCTACATACACACACACACACACACACACACACACACACACACACACACACACACATATTTCACAATGTTTATTTAACATAGAGTTGAATCTAACACTAGTTATTACGTCTTTTGCTTAAAATCACTTATGGATGGGGTACTTATTGATTTTAGTGTATCAACTCACTAGGCCACATAACCCACATATTTGGTCAGACATTATTCTAGATACTTCTGTGAAGGTGTTTCTTTGTAAACATTTAAATTAACAGACTTTGATTAAGTCAGATTTACTTACATAATATAAGTGCACTTTGTCTAATCAGTTGAGGACTTAATAAAATAAAAACTGAACTCACATAAGGAAGAGATAATTCTGTCACCATACTCGAACTGCAACATCAATTATTACCAAAGTCTTTAGCCTGTGAGCCCACCTTATTACATTTGAACTTGCTTCCACAATCATGTGAGCTAAGCTTTCATAATAAATTTCTTTCTACGTATCATTATATATTCTATTCTTTTTGTATCTCTGAAGAACTCTGACAAATATATAGGGTTTACTTTATGTCAAGTTCTGAGTATTGCAGATTGTGCTCAATTTGACATCTTTCATATCCTCTTTTACATTCTCTTCTGCTTCACAATAGTGGTGTCTGGAATTATTTCTCAGAATGTCCTTTAACATAAAGATCCATATTATAAGTCCCCTACATACAAGTGAGATGCGTTTGTCAATCCAATTTGTTTATAAGTCCGACAAAGTTAGCCTAGCCACCCAACTAACACAATTTGCTATATAGTACTGCAATAGGTGTATCATCCTTTTCACATAAATAATAGATAAAAACAAACAAAAAATAAACCACCACTTGTAGACGATGCACACACATGAAAATATACACTAGACACGTGAACTAACTTACGTGATTGAACATGTAAATACTCATTTGCACCTAGAAAATTCACGACTTAAAGTTTCATATGTAGGGGATTTACTGGATTATCAATTGTTTATGAGGAAAACTATCACAAGATTTGGAAAGCAGAACTGATAGAACAGTTATTCTCTGGAGATCACTGGGAGCAGACAGTTCAGAAGGCTGCAAGCATGAATCTTACAGCTACCCTTAGAAAAAATTTAAGGGAATCATTCAGTTTTGACTGCTTCCAGTTGCTCATAATTTTTTTCTTCTTCCTATACTTCGTTACTTAGATATACATTTTATAACAACTTAAATACTATGCAACATATTTAAATGTATTTATGAGGCAATAGGGTACAGTAGTTATGTCCACAGAATCTAGAACCCTATTACCTAGAACTGGATTCCAGTTCTCCTACTTCACAGCTTGTGACCTTGAGAAAGTTATTTAACCTTTCTGGGTTTCAGGTTTTGTTTTTTTTTCCTATAAATGGCAGTACTATGAAAATATATGTAAAATATTTAGGACAATTTCTAGCACATGGAATATAATCAATAAAAATAATTATTTAATGATATAAATAATTATATTATTATTTTATTATCATTATTTCAATCTATTACTGTCTAGCTGAATTAGTATTTCTTTCATCCAATTTTACAAACTATTGTTTTTGTTTTTAAAAACACATATTTCAATAACAAAATATCACAATTCAAAATATTTACTATAAAAGTTACATTGTAAATAATATTGTGAATAGTTGTAAATAATTTTGTGAATAAATAACAAAAGTTTTTAAATAATCAGCATTCATATACATAATCAACTCTATTTTAGTTGGGTCTCTATAAAATGCATATTTAATCAATTAAAGTGACTCATTAGGTAAGTTTTACTCAAATATAAAAGTAACATTATTTAAATATAAAGTAACGAGAACATTTGCATTAGATTTCAAATAGAATTTCAAATTTCACATTATATAAACATCTGTTGCATGAAATAATTAACTTTAGTATAACTGATTTAAGTTTCCTGATAAATAATAAAAATATACTTTAACAATGTCATATTACAGGCATTAGCTGGGTATATGTGTCATTTCAAAAATTCTATGCAAACCTCATGGCAATCTCTGGAAATAATTAAAACCCTTTTTAAGAGATTGCCTGGCTCTTTGACCCATGAAGATTAGAAACCTGATCATGTCTCTCCTTGAGGTCAGCAGAGGACATCTTTGCCTTGATAGGCCCAGAGCTCAGAGCAGTGAGCTGAGGGTGAGTGTTGACAGGAAATCTCAGGACAGCAGAGGCCAAAGAAGTGAAGTGGTAAAAATAGAAGCAATTGAAGTTAGCAATTACCTTACCCCACCAGAAACTAAGTTTGCTTCTGAGTTCATATTAGGTTCACTCAGGGAATTCCTAGTTATGCGTTGATGAATTGCAACAGAGATTAATTCTGGGGCCCTCAACTGAAGCATTCAAGAACTAATATCACTTGATCTTAGTTTTATCCACCTATTGAAAACAAACAAACAAAAAACAACTTTGAATGTTTTCAATAGTGATGTGTTTAATTAGGCATCATTCTAATCTGGTTGTCCAAAATATTAAAATTATACTATTAATTTTGATATATTTTTGATAAACTCAAAAAGTTTCCCAAGTATAGAGAGCTTGTAAACGTGATAAAATTTTTGATGGTTTAGTGACATAAGAAAGTGAGGCAACTGTAAATTTCTATTTCACTAGTAAGTTTTTAAGATGCCTATCAAATATTTATGTAAAGTAAGTACTCAATTAATAATAGATATTTCCTTCATGACACTCTTTTAAGCCAAGAAACCTATGATATTCATTAAATCATCTGAAAAAAATTCTATAAAAATACAATAAGTGTTAAGTTCTATTTTTGAAAAAAATGATAAGTGATTAGCTATGGCATGTGTGAATTAGTTAGTACTATAAATCTATGAAGAAGCACAATTTTAGAATTTGTTTTACAGATCACTTAAGATATGCATAATGAAGTTTATGTTATATTATCTTCTCAGGTTAGCTTCTCAGGTTCTCTTTTATTTAAATTTGCTCTTTATACCAGAAAGGAGATATGCTTTTTACCTCTCCCTATAATCATTGAAAATCATGATTACATTTATCTTCATGCTTATATGAACACTATCTATTCCATCTTTAACTAATAAGTACTAGTGAAGTTATATTCAATAATTTCAGAATTAAAAAAGAAATTATGTTTACATACCACAAAAAATAGCTGCAACAAAATGTGTTAATCCATATATTTCTTTTTGGATACAAAATAGGACTTATTTATTGTGACTAGTAAAATAAATGAGTCTGGAATTAAATCTGAGAGATCTGAAACCCGAGATGTTTAATTTTATTGGACCTAGAGGCTTTGTAATATCAACTTGGCTATGCTGATTTCCTCTCTCTGAATGTTTCCATTGAAGAAGGATCAAGTAAGAGGTTCTTGTGTAAGATTTGGAGTGTCAAGATAAAGCATGAGCTATTTTGTGGTTCACACGTGTTGTCACCCATCCACTGGTTCATTTTGGCATGAGGCAGCAGCCAGGCCTACAACTTTTTTTTTTTTATCATCCCTGGATCTTCCTTTAGTTTTTCAACAATTTAGTCAGGTATTTACTACAGGGAAGGGTTCCAGCTTTTTCCCCAAAATATTTCACACATACTATCAAAATCAGAAGATGCAAAAGCAAACTAGGATTTCAGTCTGCCCTTATAAGTTTCTGCCTCTCTGTTCTTTTCAACTTTACACACATCCTTCTCTTCTTCATTACCTGCCACAAACTTCAGGTTCTAGACTCAGACATGGACACAGCAGCTTTGCACTATATCCTGATCAGCTCTTGCAGTTGTGTAAGGTCATATCCTTGTGACAGATCAAATATATTCCCTATACACATCCCAATAGTTCAGTTCTGGTTGACTCCTAATACCCTAGATCTTAAAATAAGTCTCCCAAGTATTTACATACTTTAAAGTTTCAGTGATAAAGCAGTCTGTGAGTAATTCCAAGTTAAATTATTTTGACTAATTCCATTTAAATGTATCGGAATATATTTACTTGGCAGTATATTCGAATTTATAGGTGAATGAATGAAAAAGATTGTACAGTAGTACAATCAGGTTCTTAAGCAGAACTGCATGGAATAGTTTTCCTTTTAGATTACCTTGTTTCTAAATCTATTCACAATATGTTTATCTAAAATTTTAAGTTTAATATTAGATGAGTAATTTGACTTTGTGTTATGTAGAAATACCTCTAAAATTATATTTCCTTGATTATAAAAGAGTTGTAAAGTTTTGAGAGCTTTAAAAATGCAGAGGACTGAGCCAAAGGATAGAAGTGACAGTATAGCTTTGATTTTAGGACATACGTGTCAGATAAATCAGGGCAAAAGATACATCGCAGAAATATCCAATACATTTCTATTTTAATTTTCTCATCGTACATAAATACTAAGCCATTGTTGAAAATATAAGTAAAAAAAAAAACTTAAAGAGAATCAAGTTTCTTTTTTTATCCATTTTAAAGTATATAGCCTATTTATAGGCAGTAAGTGAAGCTACATCTGTGGAATTGAAAATCCATCATCCAAGTAGAGAAATGTTAGATAACAAAATAGTTATAGAAACAAGTTTCATGAACTGAAGCTTTTCTTTTTTTCTTTTTTTTTTTTCTATGTAAAAACTTCTGGTTTCAAATGGTAAATAGAAAATCGGGGAGAAAAATGTTCTTGCTAACTTATGATAGTGGTAATTTCTGAGAGAAGCAAAATAATTTTGCCTGCATCAAGAATTTGCATTAAAACTGCGGACTAGCAATGTAATTATATTATAAACTCAAAGAAGGAATTGGAACTAAGTTCAGTAATTTAATATAAATACAGAAGCTAATTTTCAAATGTTTATTTGTAGTACATATGTGCAAGGCTAGCTTTAATTTGCCTTCAGTAAGGTCAACTGCCAATTCTAATCATTTACCCTTGCCCTCACCCATGGTTTTATATCCTTTATTCCCTATGAAAGCATATAAAGAATATTCTGGTAGTCACTTTCAGTCATTAAGTATTTCAACTTTCTTCTTTTTCTTGTCAGGACTGCTTACACGAAGAGATAAGATTCCTGTGATTAATAAAACAATATGAGAATTCTCAAGAAGGACCATTACTAACCATGTTTTTGGTAACAAATTCTCATTCTTTGAAAATTATCGGTGAGGAAAAGACTGTGTAACTTGTCAAAGAATTTTCAGACATTAAAGACGTCCTGCTCAAAGGGTCTGAATTCCTAACTCAGAGGAAATCTAAGCATAAAGTCAATACCACATGCTAAAGTTTGGTGGCAATAATATACATATGATAAATACTTTTGAAAAACAAATTAAAAAGAAATACAGGTCAAATAAGATTATTGCAACGATAGTATTTTGACACAAAATATAAACTTTTTTTTTGAGTTGGAGTCTCACTCTTGTCACCCACACTGGAGTGCAGTGGCACGCTCCTAGCCACGGCAGCCTTGACCTGCTGGACTCCAAGAATCTGCCTCAGCCTTCCAAGTACTCGGAACTAGAGGCGCGTACTGCTATGCCCCATTAATTTTTGATTTATTGTAGAGATGAAGTCTCACCAAGTTGCCCGGGTGGGTCACGAACCCGTGGGCTCAGGCAATCTACTCGCCTCGACCTCCCAAAGTGCTGGGATTACAAGCTGAGCCACTGAGTTTGGCCACTTAATTTTTTTAAATGTAATACAGTACTCAAAGAGTAGAAGCTACTATTTTTTAGTATCATACAGAAGCAATCTATGTCAAGTAACTTATTTATTTTTACTCTGGGAAACTGTCTGCCTGAAAACCATAAGAAGTCCTAGCATACTGCCAATGCTTGAACTAGCATCAAATCATTCTGTTTTAAACTATTCTTTTTTTTATTATTATTATAGCAAGGCAACTCAAAATGTTCTCATTTGGAATTTAAAACAAAGCATGCTATTAATGCTTGACCATTTTCTCTTATTTTTTCAACTTTGTTGTGCTCTGGACTAGAATTAATCTCTTTCTCATACTATCTCCAGTGAGTGACAAAATTGCTTAGAAAATTTGTAAATGATCAATAGAACTACTACAATGTTTTATTAAGCAGTGCTGAATACAAAGATAAATGTTAGTAGGCTTTACTGCCAATCCCATAACCACTTCCCCCGGCAGTTTCCCACTACTAACAATCCCTTTCTTACAGTATTAGAATTATTAAAGTTCTGCTTATGAGTGAGAACATATGGTACTAGGTTCTTTGTTTCTGTGATAGATCACTGAGTACGATAGACTCTAAATGCATCCAAGCTGCTGCAAAGTCCACATATTTGTCCTTCTTTATGACTGCACAATATTCCATTGTGTATATGTACCACAATTTTTATCCAGCCCAGTTTTGATGGGCAGCACAGTTGGTTCCATGCTTTTGCTATTGTGAATAGTGCTGCAATAAACATGCATGTACGGGTATCTTTTTGTAGAATGATTTGAGTTCCTCCAGGTATATTCCCACTGGCGATATTGCTGGATAATATGGAAGGTCAATTTGTAGTTCAAAATTCACCACACTGTTTTCCAAAGAGGTTGCAATAGTTTGCATTCCCACCAGCAGTGCAGAAGCGTTTCTTTTTCTCCACATCATCATCACCATATGTTGTTTGTTTTATTAATGATGGCTCTTCTTACTGGGTTAACTGGTGTCTCAATGTCGTTTTGATTTGCATTTCTCTGATGCATAGTAAGGCTGAACATCTTTTCATGTGTCTGTTGGCTGCCTGTATGTCATCTTTTGAGAAGATTCTATTCATGTCTCTTGCCCACTTTTAATAGAGCTGTGTTTTTTTTTTCTTTTGTCATGTTTGGGTTACTTGTAGATACTGGATGTCAGATCTTTGTCAGATATACAGTTGGCAAATATTTTTTCCCATTCTGTGGGCTGTCTCCCCACTCTCTTAATGCTTTCTTTTGATTTGATGAAACTTTTCAGTTTTGTGAATTCCCACTTGTCCATCTTATCTTTTATAGCACGGGTACTTGGGGTTTTGATCAGGAATTGGTTGCCAGTTCCAATTTCCATAAGGCTGTCTCCTGCATTTTCTAAGATTATCATAGTTTGGGGTTTTATGTTTAGGTTTTTGAACCATTTAGACTTGATTTTTGTGTATGGTGATAGGTAGAGATTCTGTTTCAATCTTCTGTATGTGGTCAGACAGTTTTCCCAGCATCATTTATGAAATAAGTTCACCTTTCCCCAGTGGTTGCTGTTGGAGGCTTTGCCAAAGATGAGTTGGTTGAGAAATTGAGATTTTACTCCCAGAATCTCTGTTCTGTTCCATTGCTCCATATGTTGTTCTGGTATTAACACTATGCTGTTTTGATTATTGTAGGCTTACAGTTAAGTTTGAAGTCTGGAAGTGTGATACCTCTTGCTTTGTTCTTTTGCTAAGAATTGTTTTGGCTATTTGTGGTGATTTGTTTCCATATGAATTTCTGTATTGTCATTTCCAGATCTGAGAAGAATTATGTTGTAAATTTAATGTGTATTGCATTGAATCTGTAGATTTCCTTCAGAAGGATGGACACCTTCACAGTGTTGATTCTTCCAATTCATGATCATGGAATATTTATCTATTTGCTTGTATCTTTTTGGATTTCTCTGAGTAGTGTTTTGCAGTTTTCATTGTACAGGTTTTTTACTTCTCTGGTTCACTTCTCTGATGCTGATGTATTTCTTTCTTTTTCTTTTTCCTTCTTTTCTTTTTGGCAACTATCGTGAATGGGATTGCACTTTTTATTTGGTTCTCTGCCTGCTTGTTTTTGGTGTATAAGAATGCACCAAAAAACTGTCTTTTGCTCATTTATTTTGTACCCCAGACTTTGCCAAAGTCCTTTATCACAGTAAGCAGGTTTTAGACAGATTCTCTTGGATTTTTGAGGTATAGGATCATATGGTCAGCAAAGAGGCATAACTTAACTTCCTTTTTTCCTATTTGGATATCCCTGATTTCCTTCCTTTGTCTAATTGCTCTAACTAGGACTTCCAACACAATGTTGAACAAGAGGGGTGAAAATGGGCAGCTTTGTCTTGTTCAGGTTTTTAGGTGAAATCTTTCCAGTGTCCGTTTAGCAATATACTTGGCTGTGAGTTTTCGTAGATGGCACTTACTATTTTGAGGTATGTTCCTCTATACCTAGGTGTTTGAGGGTTTTTATCAAAAAGAGATAGTGGATTTTATCAAAAACTTTTCTGCATCTAATGATATAATCATGCGGTTCTTGTTTTTACATCTGCTGATGTTTTTAATTACATTTATGGTCTTGCTGATGTTGAACCAGCCCTGCATCCTGGGGATGAGTCTTACTTTGTATGGTGGATGAGTTTTGAGATGTGTTGCTGGATCTGATTTGCTAGAATCTTGTTGAGAATTTTTGTGTCTATGTTCCTTAGGAATATTAGTCTGCAGTTCTGTTTTTTGTTGGATTTTTACCCAGTTTGGGTATCAGTGTGATGTTAGCTTTGTTAAATGATCTGTGAGAATGCCATCTTTTTCAATTGCTTGGAATACTTTCAATAGGGTTGATATCAGCTCCTCCTTTTACATTTTGTAGAATTCTGCTGGGAAGCCATCCAGTCCAGGGCTTTTTTTTTTTTTTTTTTGTAGGTAATTTTCTTATGACAGAGTCAATATCCTGGGTTTTTGTTGGTCTACTTAGAGTGTCAGTGTTTTCTTGTTCCATCCTTAGGAGCTTTTGTAATGTTAGAAAGTTCTCCATTTCATTTAGGTTATCAAGTTTGTTTTCCAATAGCTGTGCATACTAATCTCTGATAATCTTTTGTGTTTCTTTGGGGTCAGTTTTGATTTGGTCTTTTGCATTTCTGATTGTGTTTATTTGGAGGTTTCTTTTTTTTTTTTCTTTTTCTTGGTCATTCTGGCTAAGGGTCCATCAATCTCTTTAATTTTTCAAATAACCAGCTTTTTGTTTTGTTGATGTTTTCCATGATATTTTTTTCTTCTATGTCCCATACTCGGGCTTTTACTTTGGTGATCTGGATTCTTCTGCTAAAGTTAGGGTTTTGGTGGTCTTCACTTTCCACCTCCCTTAGGTGATTTGTTAGACTGTTAATTTATGATCTTTCCATTTTCTTGATGTGTGTTCACAGAGATATAAATTCCCCTTTTAGGACTGATTTCATGGCATTCCGTAGGTTTTGGTAAGATGATTCTTTGTTTTTATTTGTTTCCAGGAATCTTTTAATTTCTGTTTTGATATCAGTGTTGGCCCACTAGTCACTCAGCATCATGCTGTTCAGGGTCCATGACTTTGTGAGTTTTGGGAAAATTTTATTGGTGTTGATATTTATTTTTATTCCACTGTGGTATGAAAAGGTGCATGAAATATTTCATCCTTATGGAGTTGGTTTATGCTTGATTTATGACCAAGGATGTGATTGATCTTGGAGTACATTCCCTGTGGTGGTGAGTAGAATGTATATTCTCTGGGGTTTGGGTGAACTATTCTGTAGGTTTCTATTGAGTCAATCTGATCATGCGTCCAGTTGAGGTTCCAGATCTCTTGGTTGAATTTTTTGCCTCAATGATCTACCTCAAGTTGTTAGTAGAGTATTTAAATTCCAATCCATAATAGTATTAGAGTCAATATCTCTTTTTAGTTCACTTAATAGTTGCTTTATAAATGCTGGTGTTCCTTTGTGGGATACATATTTGTTTAGGATTAATATTTCTTGTTGATGAATCAAACCTTTTGTCATTGTGTAGCGTACCTTCATATTTTTTAAGTTTTTGATGACTTGAAGGTTGTTTTGTCTGATATTAAGATTGGGACTCTTGCCTTCTTTTGTGATCCATTTGTCTGGAAACTCATCTTCTAACCTCTAACTTTGAGTCTGTGTGCATCCTTTGTGGTGAGATGAGTTTCCTGGATGCAGAAAACAATTGGGTCATGGTTTTTTATTCAGTTTGTCATTTTGTGTCTTTTCAGAGGTGCATTTAGTCCATTCACCCTCAGGCTGATTATTGAAATAACAGTTGCTGGAGAGGGTGTGGTGAAAAGGGAACACTTCTACACTGTTGCTGGGAGTGTAAACTAGTGCAACCTCTGTGGAAAGCTGGTGGCGATTCCTAAAAGCTCTAAATACCAACCTCCCATATAACCCTGCAATCCCCCTACTGGGAATATATCCTGAAGAACACAAATCACTCTATAAAAAAGATACCTACACATGCATGTTTATCGCAGCATTGTTCACAATAGCAAGAACCTGGAAACAGCCATGCTGCCCGTCAAAAGAGGACTGGATTTAAAAAATGTGGTACATATACACTATGGAATACTACGCAGCCATAAAAAAGAACAAAATCATGAATTTTGCAGCAACCTGGATGGAACTAGAGTCTATATTACTGAGTGACCTCTCACAGAAACAAAGATCCAAGTATCACATGTTCTCACTCATTTAATGGACATTAAACATCCAATGCAATACTATACGAAAATGACTGACCATACTGGGAAACTATGGTGGGAGGAGGGAGATGGGATTAACAGTAGCAAATATCTGTCTGGGAATGGGGAAACACCCCATATCAACAGGGTGCCTGAATGAAACGCAATTGTATACCTAACCCTTAACTGTACCCCACAACTTCATAATAAAAAGAAAAAAAGAAAAAATACATATGATTGATTATTCTATGTCATAAAATTCTTATAAATTTTTTCTTTTTCTTCTTTCTTTTTAGCTTTGGGGTTACTGTATGTGTGTGTTTTCAAGGTTGCTGTTGTGATGTATTCTCTGTTTATTCTGTGTTCTGCTGTTCTTTTGGGAAGTATGTGGGGTTTTCTTTTTCTTCTTCTCTGCTTAATTCATTTTTAAGCATCTCCTGTAGAGCTGAACTGGAAGCTGCATAATCTCTTAGGAATTGGATGTCTGGAAAGGATTTTAATTCTCCATTGTTGAGGAAGTTGATCTTCGTTGGGTAGGAAATTCTTGGTTGAAATTGTTTATCTTTGAGACCTTTGAATATTGGACTCCAGTCCCTTCCAGCTTGTAGTGTTTCTGCCAATAGATCTACGCTATTCTGATAGGTTTTCTCTGGTAGGTAGTATGAACTTTCTCTCTTGCAGCCTTTAGGATCTTTTTCTTTTGTGTCTATTTTGTGCAAGCAAATTACTATGTGTCTTGAGATTGGTCTTCTCATTTGATATCTTGCAGGGGTTCTCTGTATCTCTTGTGTTTGGCTGGCCATATCTCTGGTGAGATGGGTAAAATTTTCTTGGCAAATTCGGGTATTTTAGAGAAACGTCTCTTGTTAGAATTTTTGTTCGAAGATAAAAATAAATACGTGCTGAAGTTTGTTCTCATCATTTGATAAGCTCTTATTTTTATTTTTTCTGTAAACAATGATGTACTTTCACTCCTAGTTTTTGATGAACTTCTCTTTAAAGGAGCTCTGCATTGCAATGCAATTCTTCATATAGAGTTATATGCAGCTTGAAAGAAAATCTTAGTGATTTTGATAATTTGCATGATCATGGTATATGAAGATCTTAGAGTTGGGAATTTAACAGGCTTTGTTACTAATTTTGTGTTCATAACCTCTCAAAACTTCAGATTTCTCAGGTTAATTAAAGGTTGTGCTGAGGTTGAAGTAGATAAAATAGAACATATATTCTGAGTAGCGACTAAGAAATAATGAGTTCTTAATTCATATAAATTACACTCTCAAATACTTGTATGATCAGATCAAGTGTTATCAAACACCACTATTTGAAAGAAATAAATGTCTTTTTACCTTAAATCTTTTCTTCTTTTGATCTTTCTGAGAGATGTTCTTTCTCACTGCATTTTTACAAGTTATAAAATGACTGATTCAACTTCAACAAACTATAATTATTTAAAAATAATTTTTAGTAAATGTTTATATATGCTAATACCAGCATTAGTGTGTTATTTAATTAAGTGATTCTTTTCTCAAAATTACAAAGACAAAACTATCTGATTTTCCCTTTTAAATTAAAGTCTGAGACTTATTTTTAAATGGTCATTCATTTATTGTAATTAAGGTTGATTACAGCTTTAATCATACAGCCTTTTTTTGAGATACAAATAGCCAATATTATAGGAATCATATCTGTAATTTCTAGTGAAAGTTTCTAGTTACTACAATAATATTGAGTGAATTTATCTTAACATATCAGTAGTAGTGCTGACTTGCTTTAATTTTATAGTGTTTTCTTGTAATGAATCATAAGTATACCAGTTATTACCATTAGAGTGCCTTGTCATGTGAGATTTTGTAATTTTCTCTAAAACCATTATATAAAGGTGATGCATAGAGAGTGTGGAAATAAGAGAGGGAGTGTAAAGTTAATGTAAAACTGAAAAAATATTGTTACAAATACTAACAACTATTGTTTACTAGTAAATAATACTTTCAGTGAGATATTTCAAAGAGACAAGCAGAATTAAGTTATTTTAAAAAGATCTTACTTAAATCTATGTCAGTTAAAAAACGAACACAATTTAATTTCAAGCATTATCAATTTATTAATAATTTAGATTTATTAAATATCTAACAAAATGCTAATTTCAATGTTTCAAAGACTACTATAAAATGATGTCAGTGTTTTAATACATGTTTTAATCTTTCTACTTTATAGCTTATGCACCATCATTTCAAAGAATATGTATTAATCCATTTGTTGTTCTAGCCAATAAATAGTATTCACTATAAGCCCTCAAAAATTAAATTTGTTTAAAAATGAAAATGCTACAGCATGATTTGTTAAATATACACATTACTATGTGAAATAATAATTTGAAGTTTATAAATATTTTTCTTTATCCACAGGTAGATTTTTTTTTTTTTGAGTTGGAGTCTCACTCTATGGCCCGACTGGAGTGCAGTGGCCGCTCTCAGCCACCACAGCCTCGACCTGCTGGGCTCCGGAGATCCTTCCGCCTCAGTCTTCCAAGTAGCCGGAATTACAGGCATGCACTGCCACGCTCGGCTGATTTTTTGATTTATTGTAGAGATGAGATCTCGCTGCTCAGGCGGGTCTTGAACCCGTGGACTCAGGCAATTCACTCACCTCAGCCTCCCAAAGGCGCGGGATTACAGGCTGAGCCACCGAGCCCGGCTCATAGGTAGATTTTTAAAATACAAAATGATTTATCAAAATTATTTTGTTCTTTGAAAAGGCATATACTATACATCCAGTATGCCTTTGCTTGTTTAGTAAGAGAAATAAGAAAAGCTCACAATGCCTTATTAATTAATATTACTATAATTACTTTCATAGCATTTTAACAGTTATCTGGAATTCCAGCTAACTTTCAAAAACACTTGCCTTGTAGGCATAAAACCAAATCTTTTAAACAAATTTGTTGAGTGAGAATTTTTTAAAGTCTCTTATAAAATATAATGTGGAATAAAACACTCTTTAGACACTGAGATAATTCTAATCCTTGAGTTGGAAATTATCTCTAGATACAAGTAATAATTTTGAAACACTACCACATTTCTAAGCCATATATAGCAGGTGGTATATAAACTCAAATTCCTCTCTGGAAATGTGATAATTGTAGGAACCTGCTTGGGAGGAGTAGGCACACCTTATCAGCAAGGATAACTGCATAATGAACATTTGTATACCTAACCCTGAATCGTACCCCACATGCTCAAAATAAAAAAAATTTTAAAAAGGAAAAATATTTCATGGAGTTCCCATATTTTAACCATTGTTCACAGATATAATCTAGAACAGCATATGTGTCCAATATACTCTCAGAAATATAAATAATTGCATATTTACAATCTTTGATATTATTTTCATTTCATCAGTACAGGCAACTTAATTTTTTCTGTGTTCAAGAATATTTACACTTGTTGAAATACTGAAATGGTTCTCTTTTACAATAATGATAACTTACTCATTTGTTTTGGTAAAACCAAAAATTAAAAAAAATTTTAAATTATTAATACTTGCACTTCTATTATCTTTTACTAAAGTGTCTAAAAATAATTTTTAATGGAAAATATATATTAACCTCAAATATGTTCATTTAAATCAAAGTAAACATTTGCAATATTTTGAAAATGACCAAATATTGATGACTGATAATGATAAAGTTGAAATTTGGAAAAATATAATTTGAATATTAATAACATATGGTTTAAGAATATTTTTAAAATGTGATTAAACTTGATCTTTGTTAAGTTCTTTGTGTTTCCAGAATAGATGGCATAAGCAGATAGTTTTTAAAAATAAGAAATACTGGGCTTGCTTTTGTAGAACTTATTTACAGTTCATTAGTCATTTTTGTGTCTATCCTCCAAATATTTTCTTAATTCTGCATATGAAACAATCTGATTTGTGTAAATCACAGTGATTATTTTAAATAATATATAAGCTACTCTAATACCTACTATTTTTTTCTCATCTGTTAATGTGGTTTAAGAGAGATTCTTTGAGTTTCTTTTGCTCTTTCTTAATTCTTGTCATAGACTGATGGATTTTTAAAAATAGCTTACTTTTACTACATTTATAATGGCAATTAAACTTTTACATCTATTTCTTCATGATATAGACACATTTCCATCCTTAGAAACAGTTTTTCTCTTCTGAAGTAGCAGGTAATCATGCTCACAGTAATAATGACTTAAGTAATAAATGACCACAATTTAAACTGATTATTCTTTCTATTTCAAAATCTAATTTAGAAAGCTTTTAAGATAATCCTACTTTCTGAGTGTGCATGTCTCATAAATGGCAATAAACCCATGTGGTTATTTTTTCTTTTATTTTTAAATATGTTACCAACATATTGATCTTTTTTTTTCTTTTTATTAAGACAGTTTTGTTTTAATTCTTTTTTATCAATATTTTTTATTTTGATATTGTGGGGTACAGTTAAGGGTTAGGTATACAAATATGTTTTGTTCAGGCACCCTTGTTGATAAGGGGTGTCTCCCCATCCCCAGACAGATATTGACTACCGTTAATCCCACCTCACTCCCCCCCCATAGTTTCCCACCATCGACAAAGGCTTAACCTCTTGGATCTACAAGGAACTCAAACAGCCCCATTATGAAGTAGGCAAAAGATATGAACAGACACTTCTCAAAGGAAGACATCCAAGCAGCCAACAGACACATGAAGAAATGTTCAACCTCATTAATCATCAAGAAGATGCAAATCAAAACCACACTAAGATACCACCTAACTCCATTCAGAAAGGCAATTATCAAAAACTCAAAAAATAACAGTTGGTGGACAGGGTGTGGTGAAAAGGGAACACTCCTACACTGTTGGTGGGACTGCAAATTAGTGCAACCTCTATGGAAAACAACATATTAATCTTATTTGGGAGTGGTAGTTGAGTAGGGCTAACTGTCAGTTACCCAGTGAGATGCATTAACCTGCTTATCGTTTCAGCAGAGGAATATATGTGTGTGTGTGCACGCACATGCGTGTGTGTATGTGAGTGTACAATAATCTTTGCTGAGTGTTATTTCCTTTATTACATTCTTAAAAAATCAACAAAAGCAAAACAAAATAAAACCCCAAACAAGAAACTTGCCCTGTATTTACAACGAAACTGTATGGAGTTTTGAACTCCAATGGCTGCTTCATTGTTTGATTTTATCTCTTTCTATAAATTGTGCCAGATATATAAAAACAAAGTTGACCTAACTTAGAAGAATTATAGGTTATAATTTAAATATATATACAGAGCGTTCTACCTGTATATTTGTACATCTACATCAATGTATTTCTTCATTTATTTTATTATATGTGATGAATAGTAAATGCTTTGTTAACATTAGATCTTATTAAACAATTCTGGAATTTACTTGCTTTATTTATATTGGTCTCCAAATAAGAAAAGTAAACATATCTGAGGCTAAGTTGATCTTTAAGAAACATTAAATTTATTTGCATGTAAAAGGCCTCTTTATAATTGCTAGGTTTACCTCATATTATTTTAAAGGACATACACAGCTATATAATCAATATGAACATATAAGAATATGCTATATTTTAAATATTTGTGTTTGCATGTTTCATTCAATGCACATTATCTATAAAACATATGCTATTTAATCATTTTATTTAGTACTTGTAATTAGCTTAAATGTCTACTTTTTCGAGTAATATGATTGCATATACATTTAGCAAGATTCCAAATCTCTCATATTTAAAAGACCTATGAATTTTTACACTTTGCACTTCTTTCTAGGATTTGTTATATAAAAGAAAATTTCAGTACACATATTTTAATATTTCAGTGTGGTAATACATTTTGTTTCCATGTTATGAACTTTTGCTATAGCTGAACATATTTAGACTGTATTTATATACACTCTGAATTCTTATTTTCTTATTAAGGAATAACATTGTCATTGGAATTTTTGTTAATTTTAAGTTTCTATGGTTTCTATATCCTGTATATATTACTGCAATATTTAATTTCTATGTACTGACTATACTGAGACTCCTTCTGCTTGTCTTTGCATTCTTAAATATTTGTAAACTTTCCTTTTCCTGTAGAATTGTTTAGATTCTACCGAGATTTAAAAATATATTCAACAAAACTGCCCATTGTTCCTTTTGAATAAATCTAGTTTCTTTGTCTCCATTTTCTCATGAAAATCCAATTTTTCTCTAATCTTTTGTAATAAGATTTTGATGAATATACTAGGAGAAAATATCTTCTCAAAATGTTACATGTTGAAGTCAATGACATATCCTAAATGATAATCCACAAAATTCAGTACTCAACAAGCTCCTTTAAAAGATTTTGTGATGATCTTTCACTGCATTTTATGGCAAGTTATATTCTCATTTAGAGATAGATGCTTGCTAATGTATTTTAGCTAGAGATAGGCACTTGCTAATGTATTTTTTAAAATGAGCATGTGCATTAAAGAAAAAGCCTAGAGTAGCATGAGAGCCTATAAAAGGAAAACAATGTATGGAAGGGTTCTTATTGATGAATCTTCTAAGATGAATTTCTGAAGCAGAGTTTTCTGGTTGCAGCACATATCTAAAGGTATGCAATTATTAAAGTCACATAATGAATACAACGTCTTTGAATATAGGGAAAGAAAGTACTGTGGCATACACATGGATATGGAGCTATGTATGGCATGAGACCAGACTACTGAGGGGCAAGGATCAGATTATCTCAGGAATTTTAGGACATTTAATTATTTTGGTGCTTCATTTTAGAAAAGGGGTTTAAGCAAAAAGAAAAAAATATATATATATACATATATATGTATATACATATATTAATATAACTTCATAGGGAGCACAAACAAAGTTTATTGACTGTAAGTTTAAAAAAAGTTTTTTTCTTTTATTGTCTTACCAAACTTATTCATTTAGCAAGTTTTTTTAAAATTCTATATGAAAATGCCTGAGGTCCAAACTTTGCCGATATAATGACCAGTTGTATACCTAACTCTGAATTGTAATCCATATCTTAAAAAAAAAAATTAAAAAGACAAAACAAAGAAAATGCATACAGTTTCTAAAATGTCTTGTTACTAATAGGTTAAAAAAAAGACTACTGCCAATTTATACTATCAAATGGAGAGTCTCAATTCAGAAATCTGAATGTTCTGCCTTGTTACTTATCAATAGATTAATCTTAGTGCAGTGTTAAATTTCTCTATCTTTCTCAGGCTTGGATGTGAAGCTGATAAATGCAGCGCTTCTCAGACTAAAGCAGGAGGTCTAGAATGTATAGAGTTTTTCTTGTTTTACTCTTGCCTTATTCCCAGAGGTGACATAAAGACACCACATATAAATTCATATGAGAAAGAATTTGGAAACTACATATATGGAAAAAATTACAAAGGGAAATATTAAGATAAGAGAGTGTGTAGATTATCTCATAGTGTCCCTACTTTTTATATAATGGAATACAGATGAAAAAGCTACCGTAGCTAATTTTGAAAAACAAAATGGGAAAATGGGAAAAAAATAGTCAGAAAAGCAGATTTCACTCCAAAATCCAAAGAATGAAGCATTCTTTGGCACATTTTTTGAATGATTCCTTCTCGTCTCACTGAAGGTTGAAAGTCTATTTCTTGTGCATCTATTTGTCCTTCATTGGCTATTATTATTAAGATAGTGTTCTAGTATAATTATTGTACCTTTTGTATCTTTTTAATATCTAACAGGACAAACCTGTTTTAATTCCACTTCTATATAACATTTTATTCTTACCAAATGACATTTCCAATTTTTTTTCTAATGTAAAAGAAACACTCTGGAGTTTTCATTGGAGTTTTATGCTGATAAATATATATTTTTGTCATATAAATATGCATATATAATTTAAAAGGAGTTGATCTAATTATGATGTCTGTTTATCCTAGAAAGATAGTATATTGTCTCGTTTACTGTATTACACTGATTCTAAGACCCTTTTGTAAATAACAGTTTGACACAGGGATGAATTTAAAAGTAAGAATGCCATAGTTTCATAAGGTTTAGGCTTCTATAATTTAAATGGTATATAGAATAACAATGCCTTCCAAAAAAAAGGCATGTTAGATAAAATGAAGCGTTAACGTTAGCTTTTTGAATGCTTTGTAATTTTTCTTTCTACTTTCTACATATTTTGTTTACATTTTACCTATGAAATTATATTATTGCTACTATAAATATGATATAGATATCTGTTTGCTTGCACATATGTGCTCATATATGGATTCTTTCTGCTTATAGATTCTTTTTTTTTTTTTTTTTGAACTGGAGTCTCTCTCTGTCACCCAGGCTGGAGGGTAGTGGCACGCTTGCCGCCATTACAGCCTCAACCTGCTGGGCTACTGTGATCTTTCTTCCTCAGCCTCCCAAGTAACCAGAACTACAGGTGCACGCTACCACGCCCGGCTGATTTTTGATTTATTGTAGAGATGAGGTCTCACTGCCCAGGCGGGTCTCGAACCTGTGGGCTCAGGCAATCCACTCACCTCAGCCTCCCAAGGGCGCGGGATTACAGGCTGAGCCACCGAACCCGGCTTCTGCTGTTCATATGTCAGCAGGAGGATGAATACTTACCCAGAACTGCTTTACTGTCTGGGGAAAGTTGTCATGATATTGCTGATGTTTTGTTGGTTTTTGTTTGCAACTTTTATGCTAACTTTGAGTAAGTAGAAGAGATAGGTGTTTCACAAATTGACAGTGTTCCTTTAGAGACTACACAGCCTGAATTGAAAGAAAAGTTTACATACTATAAGTTGTCAGTGTAAATTCTATTGTTTTGCTACTTCTCTGAGTTTGGTGTGATTTTCACAATAAGGAAACAAAAATCATTTTCAACTCTGGCCTATTATAGAAAGGACTGGGCATAATAAATTGTTAAGACGGTCTTTTCATTTTTGCTTGCTATCCTGCCCATAGAGTTGGGGGAGGGTTCTTGTAGTTTGCATTTTGATTGCCAATGAAATGAATGAATTATAGTGGATATTTTCATTATTTCTTTCTTGTAAATCATTCTATTACAAAAGACCCTTTTTAGTTTGGTCCCATTGATAAACCATTTAAAAAGTAAATTCTCAGTGATGTTTGGAAAGTTTAGGATGCTAACTAACCCTTAGTCATGGTGAAGATTCTTTGTTCGATTTTGCTTTGTTTTCTTATTTATATTTGTTATTCTGAGGATTATTTCTGTGGAAGCTTCACAGAAAAAAAGGAGAAATATAGTGTTTAAATTGTCATCTTGTTCAGAGTTATAAACAAGGAAAATAAAATAAGCTTCATTATTACTATTTTTCTTTTTTTTCTTCCCAGTTTAGAGGTAAGAGTTGCTGTTGTCATTCGGAAATTAAATGCAATTGATCTAATGTCTCATTAGAAAGTTCCCCTCCCAATTCAGAAAGTTTTCTATTTAAAATCTCAGGTCAGGGGTGCAGATTAACATGCTGCCATTCTATTAATAGCATAGTGAGTGTCTGTGCTCCCTTTTGGCAGGGTGTGTTAACATATTGGTCTTGGCAACTGTTACTGCGTTGGTCTCAGTGATACTCTTCTTCTTATAGCGCTGTCACACAGAGATTAATACAATAATGTAATCATCCCTCTCCATTAGTTCAATAGTTAATGGGGGGGAAAAAGTGGTGTATGCTCCATGAACATGAGTTTGCATTTTCTGGCTAAGTTGTATATCATAAGGCCCTTGAAATATTTTCATTTATGTTTCTGCACATTTGAAAGCAGATGTAGTAGAATAAAATGCAAGGACTGTATAATTATATGAGAATAAAAAACCATAAGATTTATATCTCACAGGGATGGGATGTTACTCATTCAGTGTACTGGGACTGTTATTGGTGATGTTATTGATGGTATAGGTACTATTGTTGGTCTATCATTTATGAATCACATACTTGCAAAAATTATATCAAAATAGCTTCAGTATATTTCTAAAAGACTCAAGGGGAAAATAAAACCATAACAAATCACACTTAGATCAGCGAGGAATTTTTAATGCTTATCTAATCTAAACCAAATAAATGATGGATCTTATAGGTTATTGGTTTGATTTATGGAAATCAGAAAAATTTCAACTTGGTTCAACTGTAAGTTACTGAAAAATTTCAACTTGATTCGATTATTTCAGGTTCCTTAAACAATTCCAATCAGGCAAGGACTATGTTAAGATCACCTCTGTTCGGGTTTTGTTGTGTGATTTTGACTTATTCTTGATTTCAACCCCTCTGTAACAGGTCTGGTATTCAGTATGTTTGTGGTTACCTAGAGGAGTTAGTAGCCTGAAGCCTGCCA
Source organism: Carlito syrichta (assembly GCF_000164805.1). Taxonomy (NCBI): domain Eukaryota; kingdom Metazoa; phylum Chordata; class Mammalia; order Primates; family Tarsiidae; genus Carlito; species Carlito syrichta. Next base: position 300,879 of record NW_007249928.1, on the reverse strand, counting down.
TGTGGTCTTATTCCATATTTAATGATTGTTACATTTTTCTGATATGCATTTCAATTTTTCTTTATATAGGAGCCTTGCCCTGAATCTCAGACTTCTTCATTTGATACTGGAAGATTTTTGACTCTTGTTACCTCATGTCCTATTGTCCCCTACTGTCCTGAGTTACATTAACTTTAGGCTGGAGACTTATCTTACAGTTACTTTTTTGATCACCATTAATTCTGCTACTATACTTGTTCTTCTGGTATTGCCTGACAGCCACAATGTCTGTTATTCTCTACTATAGAACACTTTCTGAATGCAAATCAATCACAAAAACCAATCAAAAGTAAAACTATGAAGCCAACAAAGTGAAATTAAGATTTTTTTCTTATTATTTCTTTTTATAATTTTACATACACTTACCTGGGAAAGAATATGATTTTATGATAAATCTGCTGCATATATCAACTTCAATATGTTGAGAGATAAGTTTTTGTTCTTTACATGTAACAGAAATTATTTGTGAGTGAAATATTCTTTTCTTTTTCCCCCCTTTTTTAATTTTAAGGATGTGTGATAAAAAAAAAGGGTTAGGTTTACAAATGTTCATTATGCAGCTACCCTTGTTTATGAGGTGTGCTTCCTCCTCCCCTAGCAGTTTTACACTACTGCCAACCCTTTTCTTATAGTATTACAATAATTTTTCAAGGTCTGCTTATTAGTGAGAACATGTGATACTCTGTTCTTTGTTTCTGTGAAAAATCACTCAGTATTATAGACTCTAAGTCCCATCCAGGTTGCTGTGAAAATCATGATTTCATTCTTCTTGATGGTTGCATAATATTTCATCATGTATATGTACCACATTTTTAAAGTCCAGTCCTCTTTCAATTGGCAGCACAGTAGTTTTTATGTTCTTGCTACTGTAAACAATGCTGCAATAAACATACGTGTGCAGGTATCTTTTTTATAGAGTGACTTAGTTCTTCCTGGTATATTCCCAGTAGGGGGATTGTGCGGTCATATGGAAGGTTGATTTTTAGATCTTTTAGGACTCACCACACTGTGTTTCACAGAGGCTGTACTAGTTTACACTCCCACCAACAGTATAGAAGTGTTCCCTTTTCGCCACATCCTCTGCAGCATCTATTGTTTTTTGAGTTATTGATGATGGTCATCCTGAGTGGAGTTAGGTAGTATCTTAGTGTAGTTTTAATTTTCATTTCTTTGATGACTAGTGAGACTGAACATTTTTCATATATCACACTCCCAGACTTTAAACTTTATTATAGAGCTACAATAATCAAAAGAGCCTGGTATTGGTACAAGAACAGTCATATAGACCAATGGAACAGGATAGAGATTCCGGAAGCAAAACCGCAATTTCTCTACCAATTCATCTTCGGCAAAGCCTCTGCTAACAACCACTGGGGAGAGAAGGACTTATTCAGTAAATGGTTGACCACATGCATAAGCTTAAAACAAGATCCTTACCTATCACCATACACAAAAAAATCAATTCTTAGTGATCAAAGACCTAAACGTAAAACCTCACACTAAAAACCTTAGAAAATATAGGAGACACCCTTATGGAAATTGGAACTGGAAACCAATTCCTAATCAAAACCACAAGTTTCCTTGCCAAAAGAGATAAGATAGACAAGTGGAACCTCATTACACTGACAAGCTTCTGCAAAGCCAAAGAAACTATCGAGAGAGCAGGGAAACAACCCATAGACTGGGAAAAAATATTTGCCAACTTTATGACTGATAAAGGCCTAACATCTAGGATCTACAAGGAACTCAAACATGCTGAAAAAGAAAAAACAAACAGCCCAATTACAAAGTGGGCCAAAGATATGAATAGACACTTTTCAAAAGAAGACATGCAAGCAGTAAAATATTATTTTCAATGATTATGAATGTATTATATACATGTCTCCAATATATTGTTTCCCAGCAATTAACAGATAGTAAGTAGGAGATAGAGGCAATGATTTTGAAATTTTACTTTATATAAATTTATGTGGAAAAAAGTCTGCCATCTTTCATTTATTCACTCATACATACTTTAGAAATACATTTATATAAGACCTATTATTTGGAAATATGAACCAGAAGTGAAGTAAATCCAGAACTCTGGTATCACAATTAATTTAAAGCTCTGATAGCAGAACATCTACTGTATTCATAGCCATAATTGGCACTAATCTTTTATCTAAAGATAATCTTGAAATTGGAGTTGGTTACAAATAAATAGTCTTTCTTTGGCAATTTCATTCTTCTAAACATGACTCAAAATTGTTTTACAATTTCTGCACATATCACTGAATAAATTTTATGCAATCTGGAAAATGTATAAATAGAAATGATAGAGTTGATTCAATTTCAAGAACAGCAAACAGCACACATTTTTGGTTTTGGTTGTTAAAGATCATTAATTACCAGAAATATTATTACAAATACATTTCAATGTTAATAATGTTTTAAAAGTTAAAGTTTTTATTTAAAGACTCACTTTAATTTTGACAAGTGATTTTCAACTGTCATCTAGCCAAGTAACCAAGAAACCCCAAAATTATAATGTGCTCTATAAAAATAACACGTATATGAGAAATTATAATATATATTACATATATATGAGAAATTAACACAGACATTTACAATAAAACACATACACAAACGTGCTCAAAATATGCTTCAATTAAAAAGATTATCTATTGAAGATGACTAAATAATACATAAGTATTTTTTATAATACCTCCTCAATAAGTATTTTTTAAAATATGCTTTTAAAATAAGTTCAGTAAGTATTTACTTTATGTTACATATATTAATGGAACATCAGGAAAATTTTCAGGAAAATATAAATTTAAATGTTCTATATTAGTCTGCTAAATGAAAGATAACAAAATATGTCTATATTATAATACTTCTAAATGAACCAAATATAAACCAGTTTTATTGATCTGTTGATAGGTCTTATATAATACTAGGGAATATATAATATTACTTTGTTTTCTGTAAGTTGTAAAATTAATTGTTTCTTTTTTTTTTTTTGAGTCGGAGTCTCACTCTGTCGCCCAGACGGGAGTGCAGTGGCCGCTCCCGGCCACCGCAGCCTCGACCTGCTGGGCTCCGGCGATCCTTCCGCCTCAGCCTTCCGAGTAGCCGGAATTACAGGCATGCGCTACCACGCCCGGCTGATTTTTTGATTTATTGTAGAGATGAGGTCTTGCTGCCCAGGCGGGTCTCGAACCCACGGGCTCAGGCAATTCGCTCACCTCAGCCTCCCAAAGGCACGGGATTACAGGCTGAGCCACTGAGCCCGGCTAAATTAATTGTTTCTTATGCACACCAGAAAGGTGGTAAATCCCTTTCTCTTTTGTTGCAAAATCTGTTTTGTAGTACCAGGGAGGCTGCTTTCATTTGCATGTTAATTGAAAAAAAAAATAGTGGAAAAATGTTAGCAAGATGATTAAAGAACTGCATTTATCCCACCTAAACTTAAGTGTCATTTGTTCAATCCTGTTAGATAGAAAAATAACAAGGATACGCAATTAGTTACTGAAATAGATTGCAATTTGCAGTTATCTCCTGGAAAAAAATGAGAAATCTATTAATCAATGAAAATAAAATGAATCATAAGTTCTCCTGTCCCCTACACACAATTTTAATTTTTTTGTGATATGACCTGGAATTTTTGTATAGTTTTGAAGATGAACAAGCTCATTTATTTAGTGAGATATTATTCACTAACTTGTTCCATGCATATCTGCTGTTATTAAATCAAAGTACTCTGAATAAAATCTTATTCAGTTCAAGACTATAGGCATATTATCCCTAATAAATGGTCAGTGTACTGGAAACCAATATATGATATGCTTACAACTCCTTCCTTTTTAGTATACTTGACAAATTACTATTTATAAAACAGAGAGGGTAGTATTACCTCATATTTTAACAAGACTGAAAAATTTCTGGTGAGAATTATAGTAATGTTTACTTATCCAATATATGTGTGTGTGTTTGTGTGAACTAGTCTAGCTAATTGTTTTGCTACATGAAACTACCTATCTTTATTTTTGGTTGAAAAACATTTGTAAGGGCACACTAATTTCTGGTTCTTCATCTTCTAAACTCCTGCATATACTCTTTCTTCATTTTTGGAATTAACTTATCAAATTTCTTCCATTCAAAATTGTAGAATTTACGTACCTAATTATGTACCCAATTTCTACAAAAAAAAATTCAATTCAATAGGTTATCAAAATCAGTGATTGACATATGTATATGACTTTTTCTAAATTTATTACAGAAACCATTGTCATTTAGAATGGGAACAGACAGGAAAATACCAGCTATTTCTATGGTATCAAAGATAGTGCTATTAATGTAATCAAAGTGAGTCAGAAACCAAGTTGAGAGCATAGGGGACAAATATTAGGTGTCATTAGACAAATGTAAATAGTAGCATTAGATTATTATATTTTTAATTTCATAAAATCTATTAGCATTGTCCATAGATAAATTTTGGACGTTTCCATTAAGCCAATCAAAGTGATTTCCATAAGTAAGGCCTCTTATCAGAGTTTTGAAAGTTAATACAAAGAAAAAAATGGAAAGCCAGTTGAAGTCATTTCATCCTACATCCTGGAAAATATGTTTTTTAGTGTACCAAGGCTTGAATTCAGTGTCCCAATTGCACTTAATTCCATAAAAACTTGAGGGGATTCTCTGACAAATTCATCACCTTCCACTTTTTCTATTTCCTTACCTCAATTTCATCATCCACTCATGCAAGCCTCAATGACATTCTGCTTATAGCAACCCCTCTCTCAACATCACTTTAAGTACACCAGCTCTCTTGGCTATTTCTATGCTATATTTAGGCTTAAGATAATTTTTCTCCTTCCTTAACACTCGTGACCCTGTGAAGTTAAGGTCTAGATTTACAAATGCAAACCGACTTTTTTCTGGACTCCTGTCTTATCCTTGAAGCTTTATTCTGTAACTGGGATACTAGTTTCTTTTTCAAATCCCCCAAGTGTTTCTAGAAGTTCTACTTTCTCTTTCGTGTTTGGTCTGTGGAGGAGGTTAAAGAGTTTTTCTTTCTGATAAAGCCATTTGTCATTCATCTTTTTCTCCATCCATCCATCCATCCATCCATCCATCCATCCATCCATCGATCCTTTATTTTAACAACACTTCTTGAATATCTATTCAGTGTTAGATAAGGTTCCTTGTGCACAAAATTCATCAACACCTGACACAATGTTCTTTCCATCATGGGTTTCATAGCCAGCTGGGGTAGACAATAAACAAATAAATCAGATATGCTGTGTAGTTATGGAATGACTGGTAACAGGGCAAGGATATCTTGGTCTGATTATTTTAAGAAAGCAAAGTCCCTAAGACAAAGTCACATTAGAGCAGACCGCAGAAAGAAGTAAGGTGTCAGCACTTGTGGGAAGATTCAAAGGTTGAGAGAGAGGAATGAGCACAGGAATGCTTTGAAATAAGAAACTGATTGGAGGGCTAAACACCAGAAAGGAGGTAGTTACTACTAGAAAATAATAAGGAATAGGAATAGAAGTTGAAAGTAAAGTCAGAGAACCATATAGTGGTGGGGAGATTACTTGTGTCGTTATAGATCACTATAAGACTTTGAATTATGTTTTGTATAGGATGGGAGGCCACCACAGTGCTTTGTGAAGAATGTTTATGATTTTGTTTGAAAAATATCTAACTTTTATGTAGAGACTGCATGATTGAAGCAGAGAGAACAGTTAAAAGAATACTGAAGCGGTTAAAAGAATTTAGGCAATATATTATCTTGGCTTATATTCAAATGAGAAGAGTGATTGGATTGTTAGTGTGTGGGTGCACACATGCATGTGCATATTTTAAGTTAATTTGAATGTAAGGTGGAAGAGAAATAGAAGACTCAAAGGGAACTTTAGTGTGTGTGTTTGTGTGTACGCACGCACTTCACTGTAACTGTAGTAAATTGTTAATGCAGTTTCTATCAACTAAAGTGACAGAACACAAGAGAATAGTTTACAGAAAGTATATCTGCTGCTTTGAATTTATTAAGTTTAAGATATCAAAAAGAAATATCAAGCATGTAGATTGACTCATAAACCTGAGCTTAAAGCAAGAGTTTACCTTGAAGATATAAAGTTTGAAATTGTCAGCATGCTAATGGTATTTGCAGCCATGAGACTTTGAAAACTTAGAGTGTTGAGTGTAAATAAATCTCTTCTCAAACTTTGTACATCTCTAACATTTAGGCCTGGATCCTAGAAGTTACATAAAGACCTACAGACAAAACAAAACAATACAAAACTGAGTAGAAGTGATCTGTGAGACAAGAAGAGAACCACTAGAGACTGATATTGCAGAAATCACATGAAGAGAGTTTTCCTAGAAAGAGAGAATAATTAAATGTATCAAAAGTTCCTGATAATTCCAGTAAGATGAAGGTTTTATATTGGAAGATAGCAATATGGAAGGCACTTATGATCTTGACAAGAAATTTCATTTTTTTTTTTGTTGTTGTTTTTTTTTTTTTTTTGAGTTGGAGTCTCACTCTGTCACCCAGACTGGAGTGCAGTGGCCGCTCCCGGCCACCGCAGCCTCGACCTGCTGGGCTCCGGCGATCCTTCCGCCTCAGCCTTCCGAGTAGCCGGAATTACAGACATGCGCTACCACGCCCGGCTGATTTTATGATTTATTGTAGAGATGAGGTCTCGCTGCCCAGGCGGGTCTCGAACCCGCGGGCTCAGGCAATCCACTCACCTCAGCCTCCCAAAGGCGCGGGATTACAGGCTGAGCCACCGAGCCCGGCAAGAAATTTCATTGAAGTTGTAAGCATAATATCTAATAAGAGTAGATTCAGAAAATAATTGGAGATGAAGAAATGAAGAAAATGTGAAAATATTTATTTAGGAGTTTGGTTTCAAGGGGGTAAAAAAAGTAAGATGGTCACTGAAGCGGATTAGTGAGTTCAGTAAAATGATTTTTTAAATGGAAGATATTACAGCAATCATAATGATGTTGGGTTACAGGAAGAACATAATTCGTGGAGCTATGTCTTTGTTATGTAAGAAGGGACGAAATCTAGTCTACAAAGGAGGTTCACCCTAAAAAAAATTATGTGAGCTTATCATCTAAACAGTGGAAGGTAAAACAATTTATATGGAAATGAATGTATTTATTTACAAGTAAGATAAATACATAGAATATTTTGTTGCTTCTATTTTCTCTGAGAAATTGGTAACATGCTTATGACTAGAATTTGGAGATAGAAGGATAGATACTAAAACCTTGAAAATATAAGAAAATTTGTTAAAAGCTATCTAAAAAATTGGGAGAGGTACATAGGAGAATGTAGTAGGCAAGATGGAAAACATTGAGACATTTTTAGATATCATTCAAATTTAGTATAGTCAGTGAAGATTTATGAGTTTTGCTCAAACATGTACAGTTATCTTGAATTAGGTATAAAGTTAATATACATTGAGTTTAACCAGAGTCAGGATTAAGATAGGGGAAATGATAATAAGTAACATTAGGATTTTTATTAGCTATAATTATGAAGATGAGCCCATGGACCATATTTTGGGTAATAAGAGTAGGAAGAACATGAGGGGAATGAGGAGTCTCAAAGTGGTACAATTAATGGAATTTTTTTCCAGTTTCTTATAATTGTGGGTATTGCGGAATGAGGTGGGAAGATAGACGTGATGTTTGGTGATAGCATTTTAAGTAGAGTTGGGGGTAAAGTTATTAAAGTTACTAGTAATGGAAATGTCTAAGGTGCACACAGTTGAGTAGGTAGCAGAAGTACTGTGGAGAAAATGCATTAGAATAAAGAAGGTCAGGAAACCTAGAGGCAAAAGCATTGAGAACACTATATTTTTTTAATCATCAAGAGTAATGGCAAAAGTAGATCTGCAGACAGTGTCAATGATTCAGGTTTTAAACCCTTATTTAAGAGAAACTGTGACCAACAAGTCCACCTGGTCCATCTCTGGACTCAGGGAAATGTAGTATTTGGGAGAAAAACAGCTACTGCTTTAAAGGGTTGTAGGGCAGTAATGACCTCAGGGAGAGTCCAATTTTGTTTAAAGTTAGAAGTGAAGAAAGATGTAGAGAAGAGGTCGATTCTATTAGGGACTTTGCTTATGATGGTTGTTAAATTTAGTTCAAGTGAAAAGGTTATGAAAATGTAGGAAAAGCAAAAGAGGAGAGAGTAAAACATAGAAGTAAAAGCGGTAATTTGTAAGAAAAGGGGGCTTTTGTAAAAACTGAAATAATAAACATGCAGGCTGTTGCCTCTTCATACTTTTGACTCTTATTACTCTTTCTAAGCAAGGATAATTTTATTATTTTTACTTATGAAATAGAGAAAGGAAAACATTTGGAGAATTTTTTTTCTCAGTTCCAAAATTTTCAAATATTTAACTTTGACTTTTTGTTTATCCAAGGGCCTAGTTTCTCTTACCTGAGTTAATCAATATTGTCTAAGCAAGATCTGTTTATTATTTGGAATTTATATAAATATCAAACAATATCAGTCTTAAAATTTACCAGGAATGATTATTTGTTAAATCTCAGCTTTTGTTTTAGGCACAGTTGTTGGCTGAAACAGTTTTATTTACTCAAAAGATCATAAGTAACAGTGAAGAATATACGATTCTCAGGTCACTATCTCCCATCTTGTTAATTTGGTTCACATGACTTGTAATTGACCAATATTTAGACTCAATTGAATGAACTCTAATACATTTCTTATACTCAAGTTGAATATGACATTATTTTTTCCATATAGGTTAAAATTTTCTTTTTCTAAATTCAGATCCATAGTAGCTTTGAATAATCTAATTGATAAAATTTAAAAGCAATTTCATGACTTTGCTTTTATATGGTAAAATTCTCATATGTATGTTTATTCTTTAATATAACACTTTCTTATAGTAAAATTATCTCTATAAATGTATGCATATTTATATGCATGTGGGTGAATATGCATCTATAAATCTATATATACATACATCTTCTGGGTTCTGTTTCTTTGGAGGTTTCTGATACTCTATATAATAAACATACTCTGAATTATAGTGTAAGTTAAACTTATGTTGTCCTCTGCCCTAGCCCGCTCCATTCTGGATACCTGAAGCAAGTGCATTTAATTTCCTCTCTAATATTTCCCCAGTCTTACACTTCTCTTCCTCACAAGCTTTCCAGTTTGTTAAAGATAGTTTATGATTCCTCCCATATTGAAACAGTGAACAAGCCAGGTCCTTGTTCAGTAGTCTGTTCTGACTCGACATTGAAGTTTAGTGGTAATCAAATTACATTTCTTTTGAAAATCTATGTGGAGTTTTCACGCATTGCCCTGTACTGAGGATTCTTCAACTTTATTTCACTTAAGTGTAGTCATACTTTCACCAGAAAGCCACTTAACATTCATTCCTTAACTCTTCTGATAGAGTCAATGACCCCCCAGGGCAGTCAATCAAGGCAAGATTTGGTGATAGCTGGCTGTTCTTTAGTATTTTTTAAATAATAAATCTTAATATTTGTTTAAATGTACAATACTTAAAATGCACTATGCTAAGTGCTTTATATGCAATTTCCAGCTTAATTTTAGTTATCATCCTAAGTTATAGATACTCTTGTTATTCTTTTTGTTTTTTCTTTTCCAGTAAGAACACTGAAGCTTATAGAGAGTAAATGACATGTCCAAGATGACAGGTGATAAATAGCAGGATAAGGGTTCATACCCAAATATGTCTCCCTCAGTGACTTCTTCTTCTTTTTTTTTTTTTTTTTTTGAGTTGGAGTCTCACTGGGTCGCCCAGACTGGAGTGCAGTGGCCGCCTCTGGCCACTGCAGCCTCGCCTGCTGGGCTCCAGCGATCCTTCCGCCTCAGCCTTTTCAGTAGCCAGAATTACAGGCATGCGCTACCACGCCCGGCTGATTTTTTTTTTTATTTATTGTAGAGATGAGGTCTCGCTGCCCAGGCGGGTCTCGAACCACTCACCTCAGCCTCCCAAAGGCGCAAGATTACAGGCTGAGCCACCGAGGCCGGGTGACTTCATTCTTTATTTTGCTCTGTGGGTTCTATATGTGTCTGTGAAACTGCTGAAAACATATTAGCATGACCAATAGGGGTCCCATAGTCAATCAAATATATTTATGATTATTTCCTTTGTTAGATCTTTTCCTCTTTCTTTACCCAGGAACACAGGGCAGTCAATGCCATTCAAATGCCGGTGGAAAATTTAAATATAATACCTTCTCTAAAATGTGCACTGAGGTTAGAGATTCAAGTGTCACTCCCTCATCTAGATGGTGTACAGCTGGAGCCCTCTTATAAGAAGCTTAAAGAATCTGAATCCATCTGCAAACTAACCTCTTTCTGGCAGTCAGGGGATCAAAGGGCTTCTCTCTTCTCTGTGTGCAATTTCTTCCTTCCTCCTTCCCTCTCCCTCTCCTTCTTTCTCTCTTTCCCCTCCCTCCCTTCCTTCCTTCCTCCCTCCCTTCCTTCCTTCCTTCCTTCCTTCCTTCCTTCCTTCCTTCCTTCCTTCCTTCCTTTTTCTTATCCTGGGAGGCAGACCTCCTCCTGTCAAACTCTTGAAACTGTCCTCATGAGGATACCACTTTGATAACTCCTCTGAGGCGACCTCTCCTGGTTCTTTAAGCTGACAAACAACAAATTCTGTTTGGTCTTTCAAAAAATGCCTTGACTAGTTTTGATGTTAGAGGAAAGCAATTAAAAATAATCATCTCTTTTTCTCCCTTGTAAGAGAAGAGACTATAACATTGACTTGTGATATTAAGAAATTCTAATCTCCAGTTTTTTGACATTTTATTTTAGACCATTTTGTATCCACAATTAGAATGAGCCATTAGTGTTATAAAAACATATTGTTAAACCTAAGTAAAATTTTATTTTGATAATATCTGTTTTCCTCTATGTCCCTCAGAATCAGAAATTCTAAATCTAATGATAAAATACATAATTTCAAATATAAATATCCATATAGCCATTTATATTTTAAATAGAAATACTGATGAGAAGATATTGTCATTCATGCTATTTTGTTATTTGCAGGTGAATTTATTTTTAAATTTGTTCGTTTCTGGTATAGGCTTATTCTCCTTTAGGATTTTAATATATACTTCTATCAAATAGTTGAACAAATATATATAAATGCATAACAAAATCACTTACATGATTTAACAATGTCTGTTGCAGTTTATGTTGATGACCTGAAGCATTGGTGAATCACATGAGTGACCCTATGTCCACTCTGATTGAGAATATAAGACTGGGATTTGGGTGTGAAAAAGTTTGTATATGGAGTGAATTTTTACCCACTTGCAAGAAATACATAGTAAATTTTCATTGTAATCTGAAATGTGCATTTCTGGTTTTGAATGTCAAAAGATATTTTGCCTGATTCAGAATCTTTCATAAAAAACACGAAAGGGCTTTGTTAAAGTGATTTTTAGTACCTATACTCATTGAATCAAATTTTCCTGCCTAATTTTTCACTCTCAAGGGTAATTCAATTTTCTTAGTGTCTCATGATCATTTAGTGAAGATCTTAATCTCAGTTCAAATGACTTAACAAAACACTTTTTTCCAGTATATACATTGCAATGTTCAAATTAAGAAGGATTCTGTGAAACAAAAATATTTTTACCTTATTAAAATACTAAGCATCAACAATATGCAAGAATCATTTTGAACCTTGTAGAGCATGGTAGTCAGTAGTAGTCAGAGTTCTGTCTGACAAATTATAGAATTCAAGTCTGACTGAATAACCAAAAGGTTGGATTATTTTAAAAATATGAAGTGGGGAAGGACTATTAAGGACTGAAAGTAGATTTTTTTCTTTCAATTCTTTTTTTTTTTTTTAATTTTTAAGTTTCTTATTTTAAAGATATGGGATACAATTCAGGGTTAGGTATACAAATGTTCATTATGCAGGTACCCTTGTTGATGAGGTGTGCCTCCTCCTCCCTTAGCAGTTTCCCACTACTTTCAATCTTTTTCTTATAGTATTAGATATGTTCAAGATTCACTTATGAGTGAGTACATGTGGTACTCAGTTATTTTTTTCGGTGATAGATCACTGAGTATTATAGACTAAGTCCATCCAAGTTGCTAGGAAGTTCATAATTTTGTCTTTATGACTCAGTAATAGTCCATAATATATATGTACCACACTTTTTTTATCCAGTCCTCCTTTGGTGAGCAGCACAGTGGTTCCATATTTTTGCTATTGTGAATAATGCTGCAATAAACATGCATTTGCAGGTATCTTTTTCATAGAGTGATTTAAGTTCCTCCGGGTATATTCCCAGGAGGGAGACTGCAGGGTCGCATGGAAGTTTGATTTTTAGATCTTTTAGGAAACACCAAACTGTTTTCCACAGAGGTTGTACTAGTTCACACTCCCGTCAACAGTGTAGAAGTGCTCTTCTTTCCCTCATCCTCTCCAGTGTCTGTTGTTTTTGAGTTATTAATGATGACCATCGCGACTGGAGTTAGGTGGTGTCTCAGTGTGGTTTTAATTTGCTTTTCTTTGATGACGTGAGGCTGAACATTTTTTCTGTATCTGTTGGCTGCTCATGTTTCTTCTTTTGAGAAGTTTCTACTCCTATCTTTTGCCCACTTTGTAATGGGGCTGTTTATTTCTTTTTAGCACAATCGAATTCCTTTTATGTCCTAGATGTTAGGCCTTTGTCAGATATACATTTGGCTAATATATTTATCCCAGTCTGTGGGCTATCTTCCTAATCTATTGATGGTTTCCTTGGCTTTGCAGAAGCTTGTCAGTTTTGTGAGGTCTAACTTGTCTATCTTATCAACTGATAAGACAGCATGGGCACTTGGGTTTTGATCAGAAATTGGTTGCCAGTTCCAATTTCCCTAAGTGTGTCACCTGAATTTTCTGAGGTTCTTACGGTTTGAGGTTTTACATTTAGATCTTTGATCCTTTTAGAGTTGGTTTTTGTGTATGGTGATAGGTAGGAGTCTTGTTTTAATCTTCTGCATATGTGAGACAGTTTTTCAAGAACCTGTAAATGGTGCTGAAAGTAGTTTGTAAATGAGTTCCCATTCAATATGTCTGTAGAAATTCTTGATTTAAAACACTCAGCCAAGACACTTTACCCATGCTATTTCATACCATAGCCAATGTATGTTACAACAACAATTTATTCTCCCTTTACAATTGAGTCATTCAATAAAGAACCTAAACTTTTGGCAAATAAACCATTTTGAAAAGCCTAGACTATCGAATTATGCCTGCCAAACAATAAAAATAGAATGTATATCCCCCTTTCAGATTTCAGTGTTCAAAGAGCATAATAGAAAATTCTTAAAGTTTTTTAAATGACTCAAATGATCTACAAACAAGAAATTACAACTGTTCTTTACATTATTTATTGCACAAATGAAAAATATAGACAGCAAGTTAAAATAAAGAATAGTGGGAAGGAGAAAGAAGCCAAACTGTGTGGTATTTTAGTCAAGTATTTTTAATTGTTTGCTTAAAATCCAACTGATTCATTCTAATTAAAGGACATATTAAATCAATGTTGAGATGCACTTTTTGTCATAAAATTTGCAGTTAAAAAAGAGCAGTACTGATATTCAAGAGTGTGAAGAAAAATAGTTACATATGCTGTTCAGAAATGCACAAATTAGTAAAAAGTACACTGGAAAATTATGTGACAATAGACATCTTTTGATACAGAATTTCATGACAAGAGACTTATAATTAAATGATTAGAGAGATGTACAATACTGACCTATGAATATGACCTCCAGTTATGCCCTGTCCTGCTCTTAACATTCTTTCTGGAGTCTTAGTTCTTCATACCCAGCCTGACAGTGATTTTTTTTTTTTTTCTCTTGCTTCAGAATTTAACTACATCACACAATCCCCATTGCTATCTCCTCACTATAAATTATCATGTTTGGACCAGAAGCAACCTCCTAACTGGTCTCATTGTTTCTGCGGTTCTCTAATATTCAATCTATCCTCAACAGAATTCCCAAAATCATACTATTAATTCAGATCATGCCATTCTTCTTCTCATTTCTCAGAATCTCCCAGATAATTTTTATTTCTTTCCTATTAAAGAGTAAGTCCTCACTCTGACTCCCAAAACACAACATGAAGTCAACCTTTGCTACCATCTGGATTTATTCGCAAATGTTCTTCTCATGCCTACTCCATGTCAACACTCTGGCTTCTTCCTCATGGCATACCGCCACTTAGGGATTTTGAACTTGCTGTTCTCTGTTTCTGGCATGATTTTCTTCTCAGACATCCACATGACTGATGTGATTCATGAGTTCATCAAAACGTCTTCTCATGAAAACCTTTCCCAGCCATGCTAGTTAATATTTTGCACAACAAACCCTAGTATTTTGTAATTGCCATTTCCATTTTAAGATTTTTTTCTCACATTTATCACATAATAAAGTACTATTTGTTATTGTGTATGACTTATTATTTATTTTCTACAAATAGATTGCAAGTTCTGTGAGAAAAAATATTTGTTTTTGTCTCTTTTAATCATTATTACACATTAAGAATAAAGTGAATATTGGAGAGCTGGAAATGACTTCCATATTTAAAAGACAGGTGATTGGTAAAAATATTTTAATATATCATATGATAAGGTCACTAAAATTTTGTTGTAGAAAAATATTTATTGACTGAGAGTCTGAAATTGTTTTGCATTGAATTTCCTATGATATATTTCCTGTTACGTTCTTAAATATGCCATAAACAAATAGACAGTAGCATATACTGAATTGTTAGCAATGATTATTATACTTTTGAACTTGTGTTTAAAATTGATATTTGAACTTTTCATGCAACAAAATTTGCTAAAATGAAACTGAACTATAATTGTATATAAACAAAGCTCATTATTTCCAAAGAAAGTTAATCCTTAGAGATGAATAATTGAAAGAGAGAATGATTGAAGCTTTTACATAATTGAATAAAACTAATTTGCACATTCTGTTCACCTACTATACCTCAAGATTGATAAGTAAAATGAAATTTATGATCAGCTATATACTACTGAAACTTTGGAAATATAAAAATAAAGAGATCTTTAAAGCAACCCAAAAGGCATAAAATGAGAAAAGAATGGCATGATTTCCTCCAAAAAAGAAGGAATGGATAGATTACTTAGTGAAAAATGAAAAATAGGTTGTCATTTGAGATCTTAACAGCAACAATACAAGCAAGAACAGCAAAATAGTACCTTCAAATAACTTAACCTTGATTGTATACCCAATAAAATGTTTTCTAATAAAAATAGAGTAAAATGTTCACAAATATATGCAACATACAGATTAGTTCCAACAGAGCATTTCAGTAGAAAACTAAAGGATGTACTTCAAGGAAATTTTTTAAAAATCTACAAAATTTGAGAAAAATCTTATTCTTATAGGAAACAGCAAATGTCTGAAAAATCTAAACAATTACTGATTACTTTTAGGAACACTGGCCCATAACACCAAATATATGAGATAAATAAATCAGGATAATTGAACATACTTGATAACAATAGTATGAATATTAAGAATTTAATCAGATATATTCCAAAGTCTATTCTATTGTTCCAGAACTGAAAGTGTCAATCAAGTAATAACTGCTTTACATTGACTATAAGTGCTAACATTTTATGATTAGCTACTAAAGAATATAAACAAGTATAAAATTCCAAAATTAGTGCAAAAAATTAAAAATAGTACACAAAATCCAAACAATCTTTTAAAAAGTGATTAGATAGAATGGATTAGAAAAGTATAAAAATAATGGAAACAAATTTATATAATCATGTTGATATATGAGAAACATGCGATCAATATAAATGAATTGAATTCTTCAGTCAAATAAAATTATTGCCAAAGTTAATTTTTTAGAATATCAGAGTTGAGATTTCTTCTTCAAATGAGTATAATGCATTTTGTGACAGAGAATTTTTATATTGAGAACAACCAGAAAAACCATTTAAATTATAAGAATCATTTATTTAAAGACACCAGATATTTATGAAATAAATGAAGAAGAATAGAATGCATATATTTTCAAAGAGAAGAGAAACTCTTATGATGGTTTTCATTTTTCTTTGTGCCTTGGAGCTTTTTCTGATTCTTGTCTTGGCAACAGATGTGATCTTTGTCCAGGCTGTGGGTTATTGCTGGTTGAAAGGAAAACTACAGAACTCTTGGTGATCCCAAGGGGTTTCAGGAGCAAATTTGGACACAGGAGTATTCAAGCTCCAAATTCTGAACTGCAAAGTGCATAAGACTATTTATCAGAGGAAAGGTTTATTCTCTAGAGAAAAATAATATTATATATAATATGAAGAGACTGATGGATAATCCAAATATTGAAATTAGTAGAGATTCAAATATTGTATAGTAAATCCAAGTATGAAAGATAATCATTTTGAAATAAATATGATTGATTTGCTGAAATGAATAAGAATATATGAATAGAAGAGCTTACATGAGAAATACTTTATGAATTAGTGACAAATAGCAATCAAATAAATATTCTAGAACTGAAAAATATAGCAGCTGAAGGCTATAGCTCAATGGATGGATTGGGCAGCAGCTTCAACTAAGTGGAAATCAGCATTGGTCAGCTGAAATAATGGTCAATTGAAAATATTCAGACTGAATCCTCATCAACACCTGTTATCTTTTCTCTTTTTGATAAGTCCTTACATATATAATTATTATTTGTCAATTAAGAATGAAATTTAGAAAAACCCTTGTGAAATGAAGCAAAAGTAGTACTTAGAAAGGTGAATCAACTTAACCAATAAACTATGAAAAAAATATTCAGTATCACTCATCATCAAAGAAATACAAATCAAAACTACAATGAAATACCGTCTCGCACTGCTCAGGATGGCTATTATTAAAAAGTCAGAAAACAGATACTGCAAGGCTGCAGGGAAGAGGGAATTCTTGTACACTGTAGGTGGGAATGTAAGCTAGTTCAACCCCTGTGGAAAGCAGTTTGGAATTTTCACAAAGAAAATAGCATCATCGCTCAACACAGTAATCCCACTTTTGGGAATACACCCAAAGGGACATAAATCATTCTATCAAAAAGACACCTGCACTTGTGTGTTTATTGAAGCACAATTAGCAATAGCAAGAATCTGGAAACAACCCAGATACCCATTGAAGGTGGACAGGACAAAGAAAACGTTGTGCATATACATTATGGAACACTACACAGTCATAAAAAGGAATGATATCATGTCCCTTGCTGCTACCTGGATGCTGCTGGAGACCATAATTCTAAGTGAATTATCACAGAAACAAAAAATGAATACTAGATGCTCTTACTCATAAAAAGGGTACTAGACACTGGGCACAGCACACATGAGCACAAAGATCACAAAGATGGAAACAACAGATACATATAACCCACTGCTAAAAGAGGAAGGGGGAAGAAGGAGCATTAAGGGATACAAAACCACTGGTTGAGTACCATACTTAACTTTTGTTGGGGGGAAGTTCTTCAGAAATCCAAATCTCACCATGCAGTATACCTATGTAACAAAACCTCACATGTACCCTGTGATTCTAAAATTTTAAAAATGAAGGAAAGAAATTCATTAAAAAATTAATGCATATATTTGATACCTTTATTTAGAAAGAATGAAACAACAATGCGTCAATCACCATTTCTTTTTAAAAATAAATATAAATTCTAACAATTAAAATAAGAAAAAATAAAATCAATTAAGGGCCCAAAATATTGTAATTTGTAGATAGTTGAAAGAAATATAAATCATGAAAACATTATTAAAGTTAATTAAAATGTTTTCTCCGAGTTTTAAGGACAAGCAAATTTCCACACAACTTTTTAAGAAACTTGATAGCATAATTCTAAAACTAATATAAAAGAGTAAGAAACCAAACTTATACAAGATACACTTGCAGAACAATCAAATGGAGATATTTGTCCTCCATGATATCATGGCACTTATAAGAATCTACTAATATATTACTATTGGAATGGTGTAAAAATGGGCAATTTACCAAATGCACCATAACCCAGAATCAGATTATTGGTTATATGGGAGCAAAATATACACAAAACTGACATTGCATTTTAGCAGGAAATAGTCAAATGTTAAATACATAGTGCTGGATTCATTTGTTATTAATGTGGAAAATTATAAACGCTTCATTATAATATCAAAAATTAATAATAAATTATGAAGTTACATTTGGAAGGCAAATTTTGAAATCTTTACCAAAAATACAAAGAAAAAGCTTCACTGGTTCAAAAAATACAATTTTCTTAAAGATTCACAAGCAGGTCGACACAGAAAAAAAGACTGAAAACTTAAACTACATTAAAATTAATAATTTTGTTTCTATATCCTTTATAAGTAGGGAGAAATGACAAGACAATATTTTAGGGGAATATATTGCTAATCTACATATATAATCAAAATGTAAGTACAGAAGTGGTGAAGTTTGGTCCTCCCTTTGGTCCCCACTTTGCTTGATTTGAGATCAAGTACCCTTATTGCTGTTGCCCAAACTTTATCTGTATGACAACCAGTTGTATACCTAATACTGAATTGTACCCCATATCTTTAAAATAAAAATAAAATAAAGAAAAAGAACTGGTGAAGCATCTCTGTAAATTATTTGAAGGATAAACAATCCACTATAAAATATAAAAAAATTCTTGAACTTATTTTAATAAAAAAAATATAAGCATGTAATTAAGAAAATCACTTCATTAAAAATTTGATAAATGAAAATTAAAATCAGAGTGAAAAACCATTTTATATAGATCATGTTGGAAAAAGTGAAAAAGTATGTGACAATTTCAAGTGCCCAAAAGATTGTGAAGCATTGGAAATTTTAGGCATTCCTGTTGAAAATTTAAAAGCTTGTGGTAACTTTGGAAAAACATTCTCATTAACCAGTACAACTGAACACAACTACCCTTGTGACTTTCGTTGAATTTCTTTCTTTTTTTTTTTTGAGTTGGCGTCTCACTCTGTCACCCAGACTGGAGTGCAGT
>NW_007249928.1:279134-281665 GCF_000164805.1 Carlito syrichta | reverse complement strand
TCCACTCACCTCAGCCACCCAAAGGCGCGGGATTACAGGCTGAGCCACCGAGCCTGGCTATTCGTTGAATTTCTTGGGTGCTCAACATAACAAAGTCCTTCATGTGGGTACTAAGGATCATGCACATAAATTTTTGCTGCATAATTTTTTTCTAAAGCATCAAACAAATAAACAAATATGCAAAATAATAATGCCCCAACAAACATACAATAAAATATTAAATGTCTAATCACAATTACATAAATTTTATTACATACCAAAAAAATTGAATGGTATAGTTTGATAGTATCAGGGCTTCTAATTATTGAACATTTTCATCTATGTAATCACTTCTGATTATATGCACAAATATATCTGAATAACAAAAATAGAATGGAATAATATACAAATCACAGAATAAATACTGCATAGATAGATAGATAGATAGATAGATAGATAGATAGATAGATTCCACAAGGTGTATTATGTAGGGATAGTAATCCAAAGTCAAGAAAAAGAGTTAACTGAAGGAGAGAACAAGATGGGGCACAGGCAGAACTTTAAATGTTAATTATGTATGCTATGTCTTTATACGTTAATTTTATTTTATTGATATTCTTTAAGTATTAAATCTATGCTATTTACAGTATTTCATATTCATAATACATTTCAGAAATAAAATAAATGAAACTGTCATATACAATCAAATGTTTAAATATGTATATTTTCATATATATATATATATATTTGTACATCATACTGACTTAACCTATAAAAACATGCACAAACCAAAAGATTTTTGCCTCATAAGGTTAAATCCTTAACATACATCTTCCATCAAATAGATGAAAGTCTCCATTTGGTTTATTAACATTTTCATTTATCTTCTAATTTTCTACTGTTTAACAAAGTTATTGTATTAAAATTTTTTTAATGAAATGATCAGTGAATTGCCTTTAGATGATCTAGAGTCAGACTCAGGTGTAATTAACCAACCTGTTTAGCAGTCCAATTATAATTAATAAAGATTACAGACAATTACACATGACTCTTTTGATGAACAGCAAAGATGATTAGAAAGTATGTGAAACAGCATTACAAAACCATGGCAATTTCATTTATTGTTTGTTTTCCAGCATTGGTATACCTCAGCAACCTGCATATAGACTTATGTGCTTTCTGAAATCTAATTTTTAAATGATATTAACACAATTTGAAGCAAGAACATAACTATTCTCCTATATTGAAAGCAAGCATTATCTTATGATACATGGCTTAGTTATTTGCTAAAATAATGACACAGTCAAAATAACACAGTGCACTGGGAGCTTTTTATCACAATGGAGCTTTCAAAAAGCAGCATAGCCTGCCACAAACAGTTTAATATTATGACTAATGATAGTGTCAAAGAACTCATTAAAAATCTCAGATTATTTCTTTCATTTTGATGAATCCTAATTACAGAGTATATAATTATTAAGTAGTAAGTCAAGAAAAATGTATTTCAGGTTTTCAAACAGATTCAGTGAAACAGAATTTACAAACAAGTAGAATAATTAAACAATATTTTTGAGGACAAGGTTTGGTTTTCTGTTAATAAAATTTGAACCAGGAAAGTAAGATTCTTTCTATGACTTTGAAGAGTCTTTCCTGAAATCTTTCCAAACACACAGAATTTATACATTTATGAAAAGTAATGTAAATGGCTATTAATTGCTGAAGTAATCTTAAAGATCAACCAGTCTTTTTGAAGTTGTAACATTAATATGTGATTTTTAGCAGCATGCCTGTATGACGGACACGTTGCCTTACTAATATAAACCCGCTTTATGTAACATAAAGCCAGCATCTACCATAAAAGCTGTGAAGGCTGACTACATACGGGAAAGCAATTTTAAAGTGAAAATTCCAAATTTTATTCTTCCGAAGCAGCCGTCTTTATTAGTTTTTACTCTAAAAACGTATTACTAACACTCTAGAAAATATAAGCAGTCTTTATCAGTATTAGGGGAAGAACTTTATGTCCCCATTTGTTCCTTACTATATCTGAGGGTATATTTATTTACCATTTTATATAAATTCTATACTCTCATGTCAGTATTTTTTTTTTAATCAATATTTTGTATTATAATGTTGTGGGGTACAGTTAAGGGTTAGGTATACAAATACGTTTCATTCAGGCACCCTGTTGATAAGAGGTGTTTCCTCATCCCCAGACAGATATTTGCTACCATTAATCCCATCTCCCTCCCTCCCCAATGGTTTCCCACTACTGTCAGTCATTTTCTTATAGTATTACACTGGATGTTCAAGGTCCATTATATGAGTGAGAACATGTGATACTCGGATCTTTGTTTCTGTGAGAGGTCACTGAGTATTATAGACTCTAGCTCCATCCAGGTTGCTCAGAAATTCATGATTTTGTTCTTTTTTATGGCTGCGTGGTATTCCATTGTGTATATGTACCACATTTTTTTAATCCAGTCCTCTTTGATGGGCAGCATGTTTGTTTCCAGGTTCTTGCTATTGTGAACAATGCTGCGATAAACATA